>NW_026862618.1:0-198445 GCF_026571515.1 Ruditapes philippinarum
AGGAATTTCAATGTTGTAAAAGTTTTGGGAAAAAAAATTGAAAAACGACCCTTGATTAACTTTTAAAGACATATCTTATCATTTAACAGTTATATAAAAGACAAAAAAACAACAGATTTTTTTTTACTCTAGCGACCTGGCAGCCAGAAAATTGTACAGTTTTGTAGAAATGTTATAAATCTGATAAAAAGGGACTTTATGAAGTTCTTAGGACCAATTCCTGATATTTAAAAGGTATATAAAAAAGAAGGCGGAAAAAAAACACTTTCACAGAACTTTTTTTATTAATCATTTTTGTGAAGCTTGGAAAGAAATGTTATATAAACTAAATGGTATTTAATGAAGTTCTTGTTATTTAAAAAGATATATACTTTGAGAGATCTTTTATCAATTTTTTGCCGCCAGGCCGCCAACTTCATCACATCTTAAAAATCTCGTTTGTTTTTCTTTTCTTATAATTTTTTTGAACCTTTCTTAACAGCGACATTTAATTCACTTAAAATCAAACATTTTAATACTTTTACTCGTTCTGGGTGCGACTACAGATTTCCATGAAAACAGAAATTAGATATAAATATTACCAAAAGTATCTTTAATAGATACATTTGTACTCGGACGAGGTAAAGTTTTTTACTTGCCACGATGTCTTTCGGTATGCACATGTTTTTTCGGGGATCATGGACATAATTGGTCGTCTCGTCATTATAGAACGGTTAAATTCTTATGTTGAATAAGATATTCACTAGATAATTAATGACACTTTTTTAAGCAGTGTAAAATATTTATTCTGGGGAAGTTCACAGATTTCCAAAAGAAAGTGTTTCCGATACTACTTTATATTATTTATTAATATTTGAACGTGTATACTCGTGCGTTTCTGAAAGATCATTTAGATTATTATACTAATTTTAGAATGGCCAATAATTAAGATTAAACCGGATTTTAGTTTTGCAATTTTAAAATGCCCAATGAAAATTTCTCTCATATTCAGTTGCTCCCTGTAAATTTTACAGGAAGTCAAACAACTTCGTCCGAAAAAATACCACGGCCAACCACCGGCTAGTGTATGCAAAATGGGCAGACAAATATTGTCGGACAACACTCCAATTATTAACATATTGCTTGTTCGGGTAAAATTCAAGCTCAACATGTCACTCTTCCCCACGGTTGCAGACAAAAACAGTACCGTCACTGACTACTGCAAGGCTCTTGGATGTTGCCATGTTTATCAGAGTGTATGTAGTCATATTTATATTATAAAAGTCTATGTAAACTAAGTGACCTCAATGATGGAGTCATCTCGTAAAAGTGGTTCATGATTTTTGTCAATTTTGTAGAGACCTATAAGACAAAGCTACATGAGAAAAGATCTAAGCTCTGGACATTGTAGTTTGCAAGAAGATTAAAATGTGTTTTCAAAAATGTCAAAATGATACATTTCTTTTGTTTTTATCAATATTTGAAATTTGTAAAATGTGCCCATTTCAATAACGCAAAAACTAGTAAAGTCAGCAACATTTTGACAAATGACCCCTTTGGAATAAGCATTACTTCTTGACCCACCCCTCTGGTAAAACTTTTGCATCAGCGCCTGAATGGTATAAGTCTTAGTGATTAAAATATTCAAATAACAAGAGCCACCGCCTAGCGGGGGCAACACTCGGCAATTTCTTATTTTCTAAAGTCAAACGCATCAGAGGAAGAATTTTATAGTTAAATGTAATCCTACAACACATAATTTGTTGGTAAAAAAAATTCAAATGTTATTTGACCTTGAAGGTCAAAGTCAACCGTGCATATGATAAGCTAGGTCTATTTGGATTTACATAAATATATAAAAAAAATGAACATATATTTCTGAGGCTCAGATGTCACCATTACTCGTTTGTATTCACACATTTATTTACCTAATTCTATTTCAAGATCTGAAACGTGTAAATTGCATACCATAAATATCATTACTAATCTTGTCTAAATAGTTTTTATTCATGTTAAAAATTCTGTCTCAGTTTTCTTTCATTTACTCATTTACTCAGTCTGGCAGCGTTAATGTTAAAAAGGCCAAATTTCAATTAATGATAATTGATAATTTCGGATTATTCTCAATAGTATGATAGCTGACTTAAGTTTATTTAGTTTATATCTTGTACCAAAAATCACACACTTGCCAGCGAACTATTTATATTTGTAGATTGTTTGTTTTCCGGAATTTTCTCAGAACGATTTCAGTAAAACAAAACACAATATTGTGAAATTGTCATTTAATCAAATTCGTTCAATTGATTTTAATGGAAAAATGCATAATAGAGAACATACAAAATATATAACAAACTAATATTTCAAATGCAAATGTCATAAAAACTATGCAAAATTACATATATTCTTTAAAATTTCAGTTGCATATATGCACCTAAATCAGTTGGATATATGCAACCGTGATAACCATTTAAATATGAATACTTTGCAAAAGCTCTTATTAACCATCATGCATATATGCAACTAAAATCAACTGTTGGTTTAATAGTAGCAATAAAATACACAAAGGTATAACAAAAACAAATATTCATTAAGTTTCAAATCGTGGTCGACTCGCTTATGAAGAACCAACTTCTGAAAAACTATCCATTCCCATCGCCACCCGCCCCATTAAAAACAAGACTCGAAAACTGTGCCGCTAAAAAAAACTAAAATTAACAAATGAACAACAACAACAAAAAACATACTCTGGAAAACTGTGCTGCTCCCTAAAAACTACAGCAAAGTAACATCCTATTTAAGCCCAAGTCACATTACAAGCGCGGGCAGTCCGAGGGGACTTCTTGGATAATTTAAAACCGGAGAGAAATATTTTAATCATGTCCGGGAAGGAGTCATTCACCTCTGTGGTCCGGTATGTATTCAGACGATTTCCGAAGGGTACTCGCCCGATCATCTGGTTTAAACTTTTACATCTTTTTTCTAGACATCGTTCAATATTCTTAACGTAATCGGCCGACTGCCGTTATCGACCATTATCCGGCCAGTTTGTAACCATCGTACGGTGATTGTAAGGTATACGGACAAAAAAACGTGAGGTATCCGGTCGGCTGTCTCACGTACGGTATTCGTACTCTTTTCCTCGTCAGACCGTTTTCTCACCCCACACTTTTTTCTTCTGCTGGTCTTTTTCCTTGTTTTCTGGGTGAAGTCCTTGCTTTCTCCCTCTCTGACTTCATTCCCTTTCTTTCTTCTATTGCTGTTTTGGGAGACTGTTTTGGGAGACATATTACACTTTTTAATCAAAGTTTTCTATAAAATATTGTAAATGAAACTCGAAAAATTGCAAGTCTCGCGATCTAACTGATTCAGCTATACAGGCTGACTAAGGAGTGAATGGTGGTTGTAGGAATTACTGGCAGTAAGCCACATTAAATTTTCCAGAGCCAGAGCATAGTTCAGCCACCGCATCGTTCATCCATCGGGGAGGTACAGGGCGAGTAACCGTAGAAAGTTATTCATGATCAACCACAACGAAAGTGACCTGCACCGTCCGAGAATCGAACCCTGGTCGCCTAATTCACAGACAAACGTTCTACCTGTCGTCAGGTCTGTTTTATAACCCCAACTGTATCCTTACGGTGCACCATGAAACCGTACATGCAACGGCCACAAAATGTAGACTTTTTAACATTTGACCTTAAAGTGTAACTTTTACCTTTTGGGTAGCAACCCAATTATTGCGCTCTGCACGTCGTCTAATAATGGTGAGTTATTTAAAAAAAAATTCAGCAATTGTTATGGAGAGGACACTAAATGAAGACTTTTTATTATGAAATGAAGACTTTTTAACATTTGACCTTTAAGTGTGACCTTGACCTTGGGGGTAGCAACCCAATTATTGCGCTCTGCACATCGTCTCATTATGGTGAGCACTTGTGCCAAGTTATTTGAAAAAAATTTCATCGGTTTAAAAGTTATGGAGCGGACACGAAATGAAGACTTTTCCACACTTAACCTTTAAGTGTGACCTTGACCTTGGAGGAAGCAACCCAATTATTGCGCGCTACACATCGTCTGATTATGGTGATCACTTGTGCCAAGTTATTTGAATAAATTTTCATCGGTTTAAAAGTTATGGAGCGGACACGAAATGTAGAATTTTTATTAAGAAATGAAGATTTTAACATTTGATCTTTATGTGTGACCTTGACCTTGGGGGTAGCAACCTAATTGTTTCGTTCTGCATATCGTCTCATTATGATGATCACTTGTGCCAAGTTATTTGAAAACATTGCATCGACCGGTTTAAGTTATAGAGCGGACATGAAATGTACACTATTTATTATGAAATGAAGACTTTTTAACATTTGACCTTTAAGTGTGACCTTTACGTTGGGGGTAGCAATCCAATTTTTGCGCTCTGCACATCGTCTCATTATGGTGATCATTTTTGCCAAGTTATTTGAAATTTTTTTCATCGGTTTAAAAGTTATGGAGCGGACCACGGATTTAAATATAAATCCGTGAGCGGACACGGAAGTGTTATGGACGGACGGATGCTATGCGGAAGGGGGTTAACAAATATGGTCAATCATCATTATAATCATAATTATCGCATTTGAGAGTAGATCTACCTCGTTTATTCAGATGTAAACAAAATCAAAGAATGTTGTTTTCTATAATAAGTACTATAACGAATGTATTTACTTGACATCAATTTAAGAATGCCCATTGTCAACCAATTACAATCAAATCCGTAAGAACGGCAACAAGGTCTACAGTTTGTACTTTCGTTTAAAAACATAATAGTGTATAATACCGTACTTGTATATCTATAGCTTTACTTAATTTCAATGGACTTGTACATGATATATTGAAATAAACCGACTCATCCAAACTACCATATAAAAGAAACATTTTTATTTAACACAATTATTACAAAATGTACTGACTATTATAAGTTGTACAATAAATTGCACCAAAGATTATTACAATGCACCATGGGCTTTATCTGTATATCAAGATGCATCAACAAGCTTTAGAAAACTCCCGTTAAAGACAGAACACAAAATATACACCTGGAAATAAGTAAAGCACACCCCGGAAATTTAAAATTGGTTTAATGATTGAAAGCACTGTCATGAGATGACGACTTAATTGAGCTAAGAAATAGTAATTTGATAAGAAGTGATACCAATTGAGTAATCATAAACCAGTAAATTTATGAGTAACCAAATTATTGAAACATAAGCAAATGTTTTGTTTTTTACCAAATATGTGTTTATATAAGTATGGTGTTGGAGCGTTTACAAAACATTTACTGGTGGATATTTTTTGGTAAATGTGGACGATTACGTAACCTAAAATGACATTATATGGCCAAATATTTAATAACGTGTGTAACCGCCATGTTCCCGGATGATAGCCTCAACCCTTCTCCCCACACCCGGCATATGCCTCAATTTTGACATGACTACAACTGAAATTTTGAATTTTATTTGGGCAATAGTACGAACCACCTGTAGTCAACCTACAATAACTGGAACAGAATGGCAAAATTTACCTCAAAATCACATTAGACGCATTACTGGTAGTATGAGGAGAAGGGTTGAGGCTATCATCCGGGCACGTGGCGGTTACATACGTTATTAAAAAATTGGCTACATAATGTCATTTTAGGTTACTAAATTGGTATCGCTACTTATAACATTACTACTTCTACTTCTTAGCTCAACTAAGTGGTCATGTCATGAAAGTGCTTTCAATCACAACCGATTATAAATTCTGGGGTGTATAGATAGACATGTTAACGTATTCTTGCAGTTAGTATGTATATAATAAAAGATAAATAATAAATTTAATATATATACAAACGAATATACAAAACTCAGTAAAAACAAGCAATACAAAATTAAAGAAATAAAATTCCTCATCCAAGTGAAGGTGACATACCAGGAATATTCGCCCATGACAAATGATGTTAGTGCAAGCATTAGCTAAGGTTGAAATAATCTGGGTGAACAAGTTTGTTCTTTCCCCATCACTGGGATTACATTATACCTAACAAACATTTAAAGCATCTAAGCAAGGGCAATAACAGATGCAAAACAAAATTATTATGTCGAAGCCAATGCATGGGCGAGTTGGATAGTCCCACTATTCTTCAAACAATCAAGCTTACAACATGTATGATATTAAAAAAATATTAGTTTCTTTTTCGTACTAACTATGATGATAAACATATTTAAATCCTTGTCATTTTAAATAAAGAGAGACACTTTGCATGTTTTATGCAAACCCTGGATTAATAACATTGTAACAAGAGCCATGTCAACATGGCCATCCCCCGCCGAATGTGATTGCTCATTTGAAGAATGTATATGTAGTAGAGCAGATAATTCAATTTTAAGAGGTCTTTTGGTAATGAAAACTGATGGCTGAAGTGATTAAAGATTTGAAACCTATATGAATACTGATGGCTGAAAATAACAAAGGGTAGGTTATCATTCTTGTGTGCTGCACCCATCCTCAGTAAAATCAATCCACCTATGAAGTTTCAAGTTGATACCTCAAATACTTTTTGAGATAATCTCCGGACAAAATAGTATGAAAAAGAACAAAGGGCAATAACTCAAATATTTTATAGGGAAGAGTTATCATTCTTGTGCACAGCATTCCTCCTCAATAAGATCTATCCACCTATGAAATTTCATGTTGACATCTCAAATACTTTTGAGTTATGCTCCACTCAGGTGAAAAATTAAGTATGAACAAGAGGGCCATGATGGCCCTGAGGTCGCTCACCTGTATATAGCCCCCCCCCCCCGGGGTCAATTTTTATTTGAACAGACTTGGTAGACACCCATAAGAAGATGTTCTAGCTCATTGGGTTTTTTAAAAGAAGATTTTTAAGTTTTTACTATACACATATAGTTAAAAACAATGACACCCCTGGGGCAGGGCCAGTTTTGACCCCGGGCTTTTATTTGAACAAACTTTGTAGATATTTACTTAAAGATGTTTCATGTATAATATCTAAACTCAAGCTATTTGGGTTTTTTCAAAGAAGATTTTTAAGTTTTTGCTATACACATATAAGGAAAATCAATGACCCCCGGGGCAGGGCCAGTTTTGACCCCAGGGCTTTTATTTGAACATACTTGGTAGACACCTATTATAACATGTTTCATGCTAAATATCTTAGCTCTAGCTCTTTGAGTTCTTTAAAAGAAGATTTTTTAAGTTTTTACTATATGCATATAGGGAAAATCAATGACCCCCTGGGGCGGGGCCAATTTTGACCCCAGGGCTTTTATTTGAACAAACTTGGTAGACATTCACTAGAAGATGTTTCATGCCAAATATCTAAGCTCTAGCTCTTACGGTTCTTTAAAAGAAGATTTTTTAAGTTTTTACTATATGCATATAGGGAAAATCAATGACCCCCCGGGGCGGGGCCAATTTTGACCCCAGGGCTTTTATTTGAACAAACTTGGTAGACACTCACTAGAAGATATTTCATGTCAAATATCTTAGCTCTGGCTCTTTGGGTTCTTTAAAAGAAGATTTTTTAAGTTTTTACTATATGCATATAGGGAAAATCTATGACCCCCTGGGGCAGGGCCAATTTTGACCTCAGGGCTTTTATTTGAACAAACTTGGTAGACACTCATTAGAAGATGTTTCATGCTAAATATCTTAGCTCTAGCTCTTTGGGTTCTTTAAAAGAAGATTTTTTAAGTTTTTACTATATGCATATAGGGAAAATCAATGACCCCCTGGGGCGGGACCAATTTTGACCCCAGGGCTTTTATTTGAACAAACTTGGTAGACATTTACTAGAAGATGTTTCATGCCAAATATCTAAGCTCTAGCTTTTACAGTTCTTTAAAAGAAGATTTTTTAAGTTTTTACTATATGCATATAGGGAAAATCAATGACCCCCCTGGCCGGGGCCAATTTTGACCCCAGGGCTTTTATTTGAACAAACTTGGTAGACACTCACTAGAAGATGTTTCATGCCAAATATCTTAGCTCTAGCTCTTTGGGTTCTTTAAAAGAATATTTTTAAGTTTTTACTATATGCATATAGGGAAAATCAATGACCCCCTGGGGCGGGGCCAATTTTGACCCTAGGCCTTTATTTGAACAAACTTGGTAGACACTCATTAGAAGATGTTTCATGCCAAATATCTAAGCTCTAGCTCTTTCGGTTCTTTAAAAGAAGATATTTAAAGATTTTTCTTTCGGTTGCCATGGCAACCAGAGTTCTGCATGAAATGGAATTCTTTGAACAATCTTGATAGAGCTTCATACAAAGAGTATTCCTGCCAAGTTTCATTAACATTGGCCTTGCGGTATCATAGAAGATGTCCTTAGAATATTTAAAATGTGGACGGACGACAGACGACGGACGCCATTTGGTTGGCCATCCTAAAAGCTCACCTGCACTTTGTGCAAGGTGAGCTAAAAATAACAAAGGGCAATAACTCAAAAATTATGAAAGGAAGAGTTATCATTCTTGTGCACTGCACACCTCCTGAGTGAGATCTATGCACCTGTGAAGTTTCATGTTAATATCTCAAAGGCTTTTTGAGTAATGCTCTGGACAAAAATTAATTTTGAAAAAATAACAAAGGGCAATAACTCAAAAATTATGCAGTGTAGAGTTATCATTCATGTGCACTGCACTCCTCCTCAATGAGTTCCATTTACCTATGAAGTTTCAAGTTGATACCTCAAATACTTTTTGAGATAAGCTCCGGACAAAATAGTATGAAAAAGAACAAAGGGCAATAACTCAAAAATTATATAGCGAAGAGTTACCATTCTTGCGCACAGCATTCCTCCTCAATAAGATCTATCCACCTATGACATCTCATGTTGACATCTCAAACACTTTTTGAGTTATGCTCCACTCAGGTGAAAAATAAAGTATGAAAAATAACAAAGGGCAATAACTCAAAAATTATGAAAGGTAGAGTTATCATTCTTGTGCACTGCACACCTCCTGAGTGAGATCTATGCACCTTTGAAGTTTCACGTTGATATCTCAAAGGCTTTTTGAGTTATGCTCTGGACAAAAATTAATTTTGAAAAATAACAAAGGGCAATAACTCAAAAATTATGCAGGGTAGAGTTATCATTCTTGTGCACTGCATTCTTCCTCTATGAGGTCTATCCACCTATGAAGTTTCAAAATGATACCTCAAATACTTTTTGAGATATACTCCGGACAAAAATGTCGGACGGAAGGGCGGAAAGACAGGCGGACGGAGACTATTTCTATATCCCCCGCCGCCTTTCGGCGGGGGATAATAATTGTATCACCACACTAATTTCTACTCTCTTATGAACGTAATTGTCGGCTGTTTCTCGCTCATTCTCAATAAAACGAACATTTGCGGTTGGAAAATATTGAAAATCCACAATTGTTGAGTTTTAAGTTGGAGTTACGCAGGTTTCATACTGGCTTATTCATGAAATCTGCCATAAAATTCAAAATTACATGTAAATCGGCTCTTTTATTCAGGCAACATATGTACATCATTCTATTTTCATAAAAATGCACTTTTATGTTCCTGTGACCTAGTTTTTCATCCGAGATGACCCATGTCCATACTCAACCGAGCAATTACCTAGGCAAGCATCCTGACAAAGTTTGATGATGATTGAGGTAAAAATGTGACTACTAGAGTGTTAAGGAACAAATGTGAACGGACAATGAACATTCAACGATCCTAAAGCTAGTAACATATATTTCTGTAGCGTATGTTTCATATTGACATTAAAAGTTGGTTGAAAAATAAAGCAAGAGCGTAGAACGCGCTATATAATTCGGGACTAATAATTATCAGAATTACACAAAGATAAATTTTTATTCTTGTTTTGAATTTTCTTGAATGGATTTGCGTAAAAACCATGGTAACGTATGTTTCTGTATAAAATGTCGTTGAAAAAGATACGAATAAAAAATAAAATTTTCAAAACAACAGAATGATATTTGAGAGACTGGCAGCTTATATTTGCTTATAATTATACATACGCTGTATTATTAGGCATTACATTACTTCTGTTTCGCTATCAAATTCTTTAAGTTTGTTACTATTTATTTACATGTATTTGGCGACATTTTATCATCCATGATATCAGTGAGGTTTTAACAGCCAAGTACAATTTTCAATAATAATCAGAATGTATATGCATGCAGCAATGACTAATTGCACATGTTTCGTTTATTCTGGAACTTATGTTTCTGCAACACATCATCAAAGTTGAAAATTCTAGGTAGCGACAGTAACCTATGTTACATTTAAGGGCATAAATGGTACTTGTAAAAGAAGGATACATTAAGATAAAAATGAAAAACTGAAAGTGTCCCTATTAGAAAACAAGCAAATTCGTTGAATTTATATCCCCCGCTGAGTACTGGTTATTACTAACACAACAACAGAAGACATAAGGCTTTATTTATATATTTATCATGGCATAAACAGTAATATTCTTTGTACATGATAAATATTCAGGGCAAAAACAGAACTCTGTTTTAAATAGTAATATCTGGACATGCAAATGAGATGTAAATTGCCTTTTTGTATCGATGGTTGCCATAAAGTTTTGTTGAAATCAGTACAGCAGTTGCAAAGAAATGGCAATGTTGTTCTATATGCATACTACATAACTAATCAAGGGCAATAACTCTGGGTCTGGTCTGAACAAGGCAACAATATGCACATCTCCGCTTGGTATTAATGGTTCCCATAAAGTTTAATTGAATTCTTGCCAGTAGTTGCAGAGAAGTAGCGCGGAAACAATTATTACTCTATATGCATACTGCATAACTAATCAAGGGCCATAACTATGAGTTTAAGTGTCTGACCGGAACAAGGCGATGATATGTGCATTTCCTCTTGGTATTGAAGGTTCCTAAAAAGTTTCGTTGAATTACGGCCAGTAGTTGCAGAGAAGTAGCGCGGAAACGATTTTTGCTCTATATGCATACAGCATAACTAATCAATGGCCAAAACTCTTGAGTTAAAGAGTCTGATCGGAACAAGCAGACAATATGCACATCTCCTCTTGATATTGATGATTCCCATAAAGTTTTGTTGAATTCCAGCAAGTAGTTGCAGAGAAGTACATTTTGTAGCGCGGAAACAATTATTGCTCTATTTGCATACTGCATGACTAATCAAGGGCCATAACTCTGAGTTACAGTGTCTGACCAGAACAAGGCGAAGATATATGCATCTTCTCTTGGTATTGAAGGTTCCCATAAAGTTTCTTCGAATTCCAGCCAGTAGTTGCAGAGAAGTAGCGCGAAAACGATTTTTGCTCTATATGCATACCGCATGACTAATCAAGGGCCATAACTCTGTGTTAAAGGGTCTGACTGGAACAAGCCGATGATATGCGCATCTTCTCTTGATATTGATGATTCCCATGAAGTATTGTTGAATTCCAGCCAGTAGTTACAGAAAAGTAGCACGGAAACGATTATTGCTCTATATGCATACTGCATAACTAATCAAGGGCCATAACTATGAGTTAAAGTGTCTGACCAGAACAAGGCCACGATATGGGCATCTCCTCTTAGTATTGAAGGTTTCCATAAAGTTTCATTGAATTCCAGCCAGTAGTTGCAGAGAAGTAGCGCAGAAACAAATAATATTGTTCTACATGCATACTGCATAATTAATCAAGGGCCATAATTCTGAGTTAAAGTAACTGACCGGAACAAGACAACGATTTGCGCATCTCCTCTTGGTATTGTTGGTTTGTTTCGTTATCAAATATATTTAAACAATTAACTATATTATCATTTCATACACTTCACAAATATACTAATTAGAAACAAGAATGTATCTTGGGGCAAACAACCTAAAGACATTATTATGATTATATTCTTATAACTATATTTTTTTTTAAATGGAATGCTTCAATATGATATCAATCTAAACTGTACAATAATAACTAAATTAGTTTTGAAAATTAAATTTGATGAAGGTAAATATATTTTTATTCTTGCATAATATCCAGATTTGAACACTTAATTACACAATGATCAAATTCTTGGCTTGAATAATTTTGTTATTTTAAGCTTGAACCTTTAAAATTTTAAGATTAACTACCATTCTAAAACATTCATAATTAGTATAATATGATTTTTATTTCTTTTCTTTCCATCATGTTAATTATTTTACAATAGCATTTAAATATTTTGAGTATTTACAGAAAGGGAGCCAAATTTAGCATATCTTGGTGCAGATACCCTACCACCTCTCTTAAAACACATGAAAGCTACAACTAAGAATAAAATAAATAGTGCTACAGCCAGTGTTCCTATCACATAGTACATGTAGTTAGGCACTTGAGGTTCTGGCGTGGAATGCTGATGCTTGCTTGATGTCTCTGGGTGTTCGGTTGTCTGTCCACCTGCCATGCATGTTTTATAGTTATCAATGTCTAGCTCTGATATTGCACAGATATGCTTTTGAAAGCATGTGTCATTACAGTTTTGACCTACAAGCCATTTCACACTATTGAAGTCTAAATATTTCCTAAAGACTTTATTCTTTTTATCAGAAAATCCCTTTAACACAGTATGCAGTTCAACAGGTTTAAGTTGATCAATGGCATAAACATCAGAAGTGTCATATTCTTTCTCCCATTTGGTCGGATCACTGGCAATGTTGGCTTCAGTCAGGTTGAGGAAGTATTGCTCATATTTTAGTAGCACACCTGTCTCTCTGTCATACTGGAACAGTCTTATAGACGGGTTATTGGCACCTACACCTGGTAATGTGCTTTTCCAAGGTGTTACAGCAGGACTCAAGAATAATGCAGAAATAGGTTTACCTGTGGAACAAGGATGAAACTTAGTAAGCTTTAAAATACCATTAAGATTTGCTTTAGAAAAAATGTAACTGGTTATCAAACTGGTTGATTTTGCAAAATCTGTTAATGAACCAAATGAATAGACATCTTTTAATGCAAAGGCTCAATGCTTATATTTAATAATCAAACCTCGAGTTTCCATTAAATTGTAGTAAGTGGCAAAATATAACAATCAAATCATTAATGCATCATGCACAATACTTTAAGTGCACATTAAATACATTTTCATGTAAGACTCTTAGAATTGTCACAGTCAATGTCAGGTAAAAATAGTAAAACATTTAATCAGTTGGATTGTTAATGACATTGGATTATCTGGCTCAGTCATAATTAAATGAAGAAATGATTTTAAGAAAGAACACATTATTGGTCATAATTAGGCTGCAACGATTATAATGACAAAGGCCTTCTTAATTATCAAATGGGTGAGAAATCAAATTACTGTTAATTACCTTTGATCTAATAACCCTCAAGACTTGAGTTGCCTAATCCTACAGACAAATACCAAATTAATTAGACTAGGTCAGCAAAACAATTTTAGTAGAACAAAACTATATACCCATTCATTGGTACATTTGTGTTTGTAATTTATTGAGTTAAAAACTGCATACATACAATTACATGTATCATAAAGCACAAAGCAGAAATAACTGTAGATTGGTTGGCACAAGAAACCGCATGAAAAAAGTACCTTCTTTATCAAATTGTACTCTAAAGCTGTCCGTATGTTCATGGCCATACAACTGTGCTATAATTACATCAGAATACTTCTCCATCACCTCCAGGTATTTCTTGTTAAAGTCTTCATAGAACCATGCCATTCCTTCAAACAACTCAAACAGTCCTGGTGGAACGTGTGCAATAATAAGTACCTGGTGATGAGAGGACAAGAATTTTGTTCTTTATCAACTTAGTTCTTTAACAGCATTTTTAAAGAATACCAAACATTTGGTGATAACTTCAGTATTTATTATTAATTAATATAGAATGCACAAATGTTTTAAAATCTTAGTCAGAACTATAATATGACAACATAACTGTACAAAACTACATCCCCTAGATAAATATGAAGATAATTAAAACAGCTTATCAGAACTGATTTCTCAGTCTGGTTTATAAAAATATATACCAGTATTTATCAAGGGTGCCATTGTCATAAAATATGCCCACAATGAAATCTCACAGGGTTCCAGATTTTTCTTATGACATTGACATTTTTTTCCTCTGACCTATAGGAATGACCCTGACCTCTGACCTAGTTTTAGTGCACAACATTAAGTCTCGTGAAGGTAAACATCAATAAAAACAAGATATGTTTGTAAAACATGTATGATCCCTATCAGCAGCCAATCAGTCATGTGATCAGGTTAACTGTATGTGTATTTAAATTTGCGAAAAAAACAAATTTTCGGGGAAAGGTCCATTTTGGGGGTATATACAAATATTCGCGCTATTTTGAATTCGCGGAGGTGACTGCCAAAAATCATAAATTGCGTACACCCATCAGGTTAAAAAATAAGGAAAATTACTCTTACACGATTAGGCAATGGTTTTCGCAAGCAGCCTTCTTTCAGTTTACATACTTTTTACTGTAATCATTGTGGGACTTCTCACTTATTTTCAACACCTCAGATGTCAAACAATACGCTATTGTACAGAACAAAGACATTCAATTTGTCTAGCGGACAGATTATGGCAAACAAAAATATGTGTTAACATACAATGTATGTGATTTTTCACAGTTTTAAACAGCACCGAATGAGACCATAATCTTTTCACCGATTTTGTTAAAATTTTGTTTTGTTTTCCATCAGTTAAAATCATTAATGTTTGTGTTGTTTGAAATGTTTGTTTAGAAAAACAAAATATAATATAATCAGATGTCAAGATGTTTATGACTCAGACTATAAAATAAATAGCCTGATGCAATTGTATTGTTCAAACATGTATATACTTATACAATAATCCGATAATCATATCAGTCAAACAATAATACACTACGAAACTGATTTATATACAGAGCTGAATTTACATGTATAGTTTATAAAACAGTAAAATCACTCTTTGAAAGCACCATGGATACCAGACTTATGGCAGCCTTGAACGCACTGATATACATTGTTCTATAGATGTGCGAAAATATGACTATTAAGAAATTATTGGTGTAGAAATATTCGCGCTGAACATGAATTCGCGGATCGAATGTTACTGCGAAGATCGCGAAAATTTGAAGCCCCCAAATATTTCTACACATACAGTATTATAACTTTTTTTTGACCTTGTGACCAAAAAATCAATAAGGCTTAACTATTGGTCATGACTAGTCACTAGGTAATTGTGACCGCAAAGGTTGAATGCAACAATTTTATGACAAATCTTACCAAATAATATATGCATATTACAAGGCCTCATTAATGACAGCCAAGTTGTTATATTAAATAAGACCTTGAAATTTGTATACCAAAAGCATTTTTAGTTTGATAAAAAAATATAAACCAAGGCAACTTGAGTTGTTGAGTTATTGGTCAGAAATCGTCTTTATGTAAAAGGTAAATATGACATTGACCATTGACCCTTAAATCATTATCAATAGGGCTTATCTACTGGCGAAACCAATGCACCAGTGAAGTTTAAAGGTAAAGGGCCTATGTCAGTTGTTGGGATATTAATCACAAAGCGTTTTTACCTATAAGGTCAATATGATCTTGATCCTCTGACCCTTTTACCCCAAAAATCCATTGAGGTTATCTTCTGACCAAAAGCGATACATTTGTAGAGCGATGCATTTGTAGAGCTTGAAGGTCAAGGATCCATGGGTTGTCCAGTTATTGATAGAAAACCATTTTGACATAAAAGGTCAATGCGTCCTTGACCTTTGACCTATTGACCCCAAAATCAATAGGGTCATCTACTGGTCAAGAACAATCATCATACCAAGTTTGAAGTTCCTAAGCCTAAGCATTCTTTAGTTATTGATTGGAAATTGCTTTTACCTAAAAAGTCAATGAGACCTTGAACTTTGACCCATGACCCTAAAATCTTTAGGGGTCATCTACTGGTCATGAGCAATCACCATACCAGGTTTGAAGTTCCTAGGCCTAAGCATTCTTAAGTTTAACTGATCGGAAACCATTTTTACCTACAAGGTCAATGTGACCTTGACCTTTGACCCCTTGACCCCAAAATCAATAGGGGTCATCTAATGGTCATGAACAATCATCATACTAAGTTTGAAGTTCCTAGGCCTAAGCGTTCTCTTGTTATTTCTCGGAAACCTTTTGGTCTACAGACCGACCGACCGACAGACCGACAAACCGACAGACAGACAAACGCAAAGCAATATACCCCCACTTCTTTGAAGGGGGGCATATATAAATATGCAGGTAATAGAGAAGATATTCTCTGTACAAAATTCTCAACATTTCATCATCTCTTTACTTTGCTCATAAGACCCTTGAGCTTGTTTACATTTGTGTCAGAATGCTTCAATTCTCGATGACAAAATGGTACATACACACATTTTCTAATCTTTATGTTACATTTGACCTCTACACATGATCATACCTACAGTTTTTCTTTGACCAACCTGTAAGTGCCACCTTGACCTTTGAACAAGACTTTAACTCAGTTCATGAACAAATACTGTCTTATGATGATGAACATTTGAATCAAGTAATAAACTAGAAATGTGTCAATGGGACACGGGTGCCCCCACACTCCACAGATTTGTCAATCTTAAATATGTCTCTACGTCAATTTTTTTTTGTGGCTACATGTGCCCAAGTTGAAAACTAAACAATTTTTATTAAGTAAAGGTCAAATACTACAAATACTGAATAAATCCACAAGAAAACCCCAAGGTGCATAAGTACACATGCTGACCAACATTCTTGTAAACTTTCAGGCCAACAGGTCATATACTTTTTGAGCTATGCATGATAAGTTGAAAATTGCAAATTTATATTAAGTCAAGTATAGTAACTCTAACAAAACTGAAAAAAAATCCACATGCAAAACCCATGCAGAGCCTTGATAAAGTAAATTTTTCTAAGTTCACAAAAGAACCTTTATTTTTAAATTCCAATTGTTACAGTTATAGGCTTTGGAGAGAGTCCTATTATGCTCTCAAAGAAGTGTATAAAATTTCAACTTGATTCAAAGCCAGATGTCAATAGAATATGAAACAAGAAACATGGCAATGCCACGAAACCAGGTTTTCAATTATCACCATTGTAGATAAATATGTTGTAGTTGAAATACAAATACAAGCAACAAACAATGTAACTTTGTGCAATGTTAATCATGAATAATGAATTTTCTATTTTTAATTATTGTAACCTTGACCCTAGGGGGCCCAAAAGCCATCCCAAGTGAGGTCTTTATAAAAACTTGCTTTACACCAAATTTCATAAAAATATCTTATTCCAAACTAGTTATTGACCAGAAACCTAATTTCTATTTTTAGTAACAGTGACCTGACTGGAATCAGATTTTCTATTTTTAGCAACAATGACCTTGACCTTGACTCTACAGGACCCAAAAGCAGGCAGATGAGCTGACAGGCGTGCAACAACCTAGATAGTTTCTGTTTTATAACTTAATAAAGTTTGTTGTGATTAAAAGGATATATTACACATATAATAAAATTTTATGGAAAAAACAAAGGGCCATAATAAGGTAAAAACTTATCCAATCACAAAAACCTGACAATATGCATCAGGGCACTTGAAGACAAAGCTAGTCTGTGAAAGTTTGCTCAAAATCCATTGAGAAATGTAGGAGAAGTTGCGCACAGAAGAAATTGTTCACTATATAGTCTATATAAGGAAAAACAACAAAGGGCCATAATTAGGTCAAATATTATCCAATCACAAATACCCGCCAATATGTGCCTGAGGGCACTTGATGACAAAGCTTCTTTGAAAGGTTGGTCAAAATCCTTGAGAAATGTAGGAGGAGATGTGCACAGAAGAAATTGTTCACTATATATTCTATATAAGAAAAAAAAAAAACTTCCATAATAACTTCAAATATTATCAAATCACAAAACCCCGCCAATATGCCCCAGGGCACTTGATGACAAACTTCTGTGAAAGTTTGGTCAAAATCCATTGAGAAATGTAGGAGGAGTTGCGCACAGAAGAAATTGTTCACTATATATTCTATATAAGGAAAAAAACAAAGGGCCATAATTAGGTCAAATATTATTCAATCATAAAACCCTGACAATATGTGCCAGGGCACTTGATGACAAAGCTTCTGTGAAAGTTTGGTAAAAATCTGTTAGGAAATGTAGGAGGAGTTGCACACAGAAGAAATTGTTTACGCCCGCCCGTCCGCCTGCCCGCCCATCCGCCAACAAACCTCAATTTAATAACCAGTTTTACCCTTCGGAAAACCTGGTTAAATATCTGAGGTGGTATGCAAAAAGGGCATTATTCTGTCAAAATGCTTGCTAGAGTTACCTCTTCCTGACTACTGTTTGGGGCATGATGGTGAACAAGTGTGTAAAGTTTCAAAGCCATATGCCTATGGACTTATGAAAATATTTAAGGTGGTATGCAAACTTTAACCTAAATTCTAAGTCGAACACTATTGTAACAATATAAGCCTGTCACAAAAGCTTTTGATAGAGATTTGGGCATTATAGATATGCATATAGGAGATATGTTCTGGGCAATATCCGGAAATTATCTGGATATTTTATCTTTTCTAGTGACCTTGACCTTGCAAATATTAACCTTAATTACATGTGTCACACTTGAAGTCATGATAGTTATCATTTGTGTTACAATCCATGAATAAATGATAACTAAATGGTCCCCGTTTACAGACTTTGACCTCTCTATGTGACCTTGACTTTGGTAGCAGGGATCTGTATTATGTGCACAATAAGCCTCACAACGGTGAACATTTGTGACAAGTTACATTAAAATCTCCCGATGAATGTAGAAGTTCGGGTCCGAACAAGCATTTTTCAATGACCTTTAAGTGTGACCTTCACCTTTAACCTAGAGACCTGGTTCATGCACGTGACACTGCTTCTCATACTTAAGTGAACATTTCTATGAAGTTTCATTAAAATCCCACCATGCCTGGAGGAAATATGCTCTGGACAAAATTTCTATATTTTATCATCTTAAGTGACCTTGACCTTGCATTTATTAACCTGGTTCATGGTTCACACCAGTAGTTATGATAATGACCATTTGTGTTTCAATCTCTTTCATAAATGATAACTAAATGGTTCCAATCAAATTTTAATATTTTAATATCTGCACTTTGACCTCTATATGTGACCTTGATCTTGGCTGCAGGAACCTAAATTTTGCATGGAACCATTCGCCTCACAAAAGTGAACATTTGTGCCAAGTTATATTGAAATCCCTCTATTGCATGTAGAAGTTTTGCTCCGGACAAGTGTTTTTCAAAGACCTCTAAGTGTGACCTTGACCTTTGACCTAGATACCGGATTCATGCGTGCCACCTGACTTCTCATAGTGGTGAACATTTCTATGAAGTTTCATTGAAATTCCTCCATGCTTGTAGGAGATATGCTCTGGACAAAAATTGGATGCCAAAAAAAGCATATATCTATGGTCTTTGAAAATATTTGAGGTGGTACACAAACTTTAACATAAGTGGTTACACCGACGCCAGGGTGACTAGGGTAGCTCAACTTATTCTTATCAAATAGTCAAGCTAAAAAGTATGCTTCTCAATAATGTTATAGATAGAGCTGTAAAATTTTAAGTTGGTATCATAGGTATCTAAATGTTAGCTCAGATTGACGAAAAGAGGGCCAAACACATGAATGGATAAACAGCCAAACACACCCGTTCATTTTTTTTTCTTGCTGACTGAAGCTGATTGTCAATCCATTTAAGCTGGTTTGCAGGATCAGGCAGACCTTTGGTCAGCTTGTCTAGGTTATAGTAGAGATTGGTATTTAAGCCTAGTAGCTTGATCTTCTCAGATAAATGGGAACTGTAGTAACCACCTGAAAGGAATATAAATACAATTTTATATCATATTCTTTAAGACAGTAGATTTTCATAAATAAACATATATATGATATATATATACATGTATATATAGCTATGACTATACCTGTCATAGCTTATCGTTTTAATTTACTAGAACTTAAAAAACAAGAGTTACAGCAAGCAGGAGCCAAACTCAACTTTTTCATATTTCTTAAGTCAAACATATTGAAGGAAGAATATTAGAATAAAGAATTCTATAAGAGAAGTTAGTCCGGACATCACTTAAAAAAATTATTTAAAGGCCATAAATCATTAAAAATCATTAAACTGGAAAATGCTGACGATATGCACAACTACACTTGGTACTGATCATTCTTGTAAAGTTTGGATGAAAATGCACAAGTAGTTTCTAAGAAGTAGTCCGGACAAGCTTTTGTGTAGCTGGCAACACACTAAAAACTCCTTTTTTATTGAAGGGCCAAAAATCATTCAAGGGAAAAACGTACGTATTATGCTCAAGTACTTGAGCTACCAATCAATCCTATAAAGATTAATCGAAATGGCACAAATGGTATAAGATGATTAGTCCAAACAATCTTTATTAACTCCTTTTTGTGTCACCTCTAGCAGTGGTTACATATAGGCACTTCTCCGGCGTCATATAGGGATCACTTCTCCGGCGTCTGTCTGTCCATCTGTCTGTCCCTACAAACCCAGAGGTACTTGTGATACTAAGGAGAACAATGGGTAATAGTAAATTTTCTTTGATCCTATTCATCCGATTTACTTGTGTGTCTTTTTTTAAAACTTATGTGACTAAAAATGGCTAAAAAGATCACAGGAAATTTTAGTCACATAAGTACCATGTCGTAAGTACATCCGTCCGTTACAAAACTTGTCCGGATTACTTCTAAAACAACTGGTGCAATTTCATCCAAACTTTACAGGAATGATCAGTACCAAGTATAGTTGTGCATATTGTCAGCATTTTCCGGTTCAATGATTTTTGTCCGAGTAATGGCCCTTATAATTTTTAGCTTTAAAGTTTGTCAGGACTACTCCTCTTATACCTCTAATGTAATTTCAATGAAACTTTATAGGATTGATCTGTAGCTCAAGCCCTTGAGCATATTGCACAGGTTTTCCAGTTCAATGATTTTTGGCCGAGTTATGGCCCTTTAGTGAAAAAGGTGGTTTTTCTTGTGTGTTGCCAGATACACAAAAGCTTGTTCGAACTACTTCTCAAAAACAACTAGTGCAATTTCATCTAAACCAGTACCAAGTCTTGTTGTGCACATCATCGGCTTTTTATGGTTCAATGAATTTTGTTGGAGTTATGGCCTTTTTATAATTTTTTTTTTTTAAAGTTTGTCCGGACTACTCCTCTTATACCACTAATGCAATGTTAATGAAACTTTACAGAATTGATTAGTAGGTCAAGTACTTGTGCATATTACACATGTTTTCCGCTTGAATGATTTTTGGCCCAGTTATGGCCCTTGATTGAAAAGGATTTTAATAAAGTTGTCAGGACGTAACTACTCTTATACCATTAAATTGCAATTTCAATGAAACTTTACAGAATCGACTGGCAGGTCAAGTATTCATGCATAATAGTTTTTCGCTTGAATGATTTTCAGCTGATTTATCGCCCTTGAATAAAAGTGGTTTGCCCTGTTAATGATTTTTGGGTCTCCTGCTACTCTGAGTAGTGCAACATACGATTGGCTATCATGAGGCGACATATGTCATCACTGATGGCCTTGTTTTATTCAAGGGCCACTAGACCTATCATTGAAGGTGATTAATACCCCCACCAGCAACTTTGACTTTTTGAAAAAAAGTAAGTGAAGGAAACTTTGAACTCAACCTATGTAAATGAAGTATCAACTGAGTCAAAGAATTATTTCCATTAATTGCAATCCTAACTCGGGTCTTCATATAAGCTTAATATACACCAAGTTTGATTACAATATCTCATTCCTAACTCTAGATATTGTCCAGAATTTTTTTTTCTATTTTTAGTAATGGTGACCCTAACCTTGACCCCAGGGGGTCCAAATGCAATACCAACAGGGGTCTTCATAAATGTTGCTATACACCAAGATAGATTACAATATCTCATTCCTAACTCTAGTTATCATCCGGAAATCATTTTTCTATTTTTAGTAATGGTGACCTTGACCTTGACCCCATGGGGTCCAAATGCAATACCAACCAAGGTCTTCATATAAGCTGGCTTTACACCATGTTTGATTACAATACCTCATTTTTAACTCTAGTTATTGTCGGGAAACCATTTTTCTATTTTTAGTAATGGTGACCTTGACCTCCAATGGTCCAAATGCAGTACCAACCGGGGTCTTCAAAAAGGCTGCTTTTACACCAAGTTTGATTACAATTAATATCTAATTCCTTAATCTAGTTATTGTCGAGAAACTTTTTTCTATTTTAAGTAATGGTTACCTTGACGCCAGGGGGTCCAAATGCAATACCAACTGGGGTCTTCATATAAGCTTGCTAATCACCATGTATGATTACAATATCTCATTCCTAAGTTCCTAACTCTAGTTATTGTCCGAAAATAATTTTTCTATTTTTAGTATGGGTGACCTTGACCCCAGGGGGTCCAAATGCAATACCAACCAGGGTCTCCACATAAGGTTGCTATATACAAAGTTTGATTACAATACCTCATTTCAAACTCTAGACCAACAGACAAACTGACATCTATATACCCCCCCCCCCCCAAACTTTGTTTGTGGGGGTATAATAAAGCAACCAAAAATCATTCAAGCAAAAAACCTGTTCAATATGTGAAAGTAGTTGACCTCAGTAACAGACCAATCCTGACCATAACTGTCACAAAAATCATTGAACCATAAGTATTGAAGCTACTGATCAATACTGTAGTTTGATTAGTTTCATTTAAATTGCATTTAGAGTGGTATTAAGAGACTGAAAAATTATTAAAGGGCCATAACCCTGACAAAAATCAATGAACCAGAAAAATGCCAATCATATGCACAACTAGACTTGGTATTGACCATTCCTGTAAAGTTTGGACAAAAATTTGCAGCAGTAGTTTTTGAGGAATAGTCCCAGTAGTCAAGACAAGTTTTCTGATGTGGAGAAGTGATCCCTATATACTCTGTAAAGAGAACACAAAAAATAAAATGTAGGGTTATCTGTCCTCCAGAAATGGTGTCATATTTTGATAGTGAACATTTATATTAAGGTTTTAATGAATTACTTTGATAGTTACGTTACAAAAAGGTTAACCAGGACTAAAAATCTGAAAAAGGGACATAAATTTGCAAAAAATAATTTGAATATACACAATGTAATCTGCCATTTTGAATCCTTTCATGACAATAATCATGTATAACAAGTTTGAAGTGAATAGCTTTTATAGTTTTTTAAAAAAATATACCTAAATGAAAATATTAACTGACACCCACACCACACAAAAGGGTCATGACAATAGGTCCACATTTTTCTTTGAAAATGGAGCTTAAAAATTATAATGAGGAGAGTCATCATTCTTATGCACTGTATCTTCCTTAATTAGTTTGATCCACCTCAGAAGTTGACAGATACCCTCCAGACAAAAATTAACCATGAAAAATAAAGGACAATATTACTCGTTTTAATGTGCAGTACACTTCTGCTCAATGAGATATAACTACCATTGACTTTTCAAGATGATATCTCAAATATTTTTGGAGTTATAGTCTGGACAAAAATCAGCATGGAAAAAACAAAGGAAAATAACTTAATAATGAAGATAGTACAGTTATCACTATTGTGTCCTGCACACCACAATGAGATACACTTACCTGTGAAGATTCAAATTGATATCCCAAATACTTTTCCAGTCATGCTCCAGACAAAAAAGGCATGAAAAATATTAATGGACAATAACTCAATAATGATATTTACAAGCAATTATCATAGTATTGCAAGCAATCCATAAGTCCCCTACCGGTTAGAACCCCAGCAACACTCTGATGGGCCATTGGCCATTCAATTATATCATTGAATGAATGATTGACCTTAAATCTTTTGAGTTTTAAGTTTGTCTATATCATAGTAAAATAATGTGTTAAGTTTCCCTGCCTAGTAAGGAATTATAAACGTTAATACAATTGTGAGTTAATCAAAAGGTCCAGTTTACTCAGGATGAATAAGTATAACTAATGTTTCAACTTTTCTCTATTTTAAGTAAATTTGTTGGAAAAAATCTTTAAAAATAATCTCAGGAAACAGTTTTTATGAACAGACAGACTGAAGGAGACTCAAAAGTTAATTTTTTAAACATCCCTGTTATCAAAATATAACAATTTTTAAAGTGAAATACTTAAAGAGGAGATAACTCTTTGAAATAAAGATGCTAGATTTATGAACATTGTCATGCATACATGATGTGAGTGTAACAAAGAACATTTATTTTAAGTTTAAAGATACCATTTTAAGTCACAAAGAAGAAAAGTAAAAAAATACCAAGTTTCAAATATAACACTAATTAACATGTATAGTAACAAAGATTAAAAAAAAGAAAAAAATAATTATATAATGTAGGTGTTGATAATGAATGTTTATTTTGAATTTGAAGTAAATCCATGAAGAAATAAGAAAGTTACAGAATGAATAAGAATAATTCAAAAGTTAAGGAGGAGATAATTCTGGAACTGTGGATTCTAGACTTATAAACCTTGTCATATTAGTATGATGTGGGAGTTTAAAGTACATGTAAATCCTATAAGGAATGAAAAAGTTGGAATAAAAAATACAAATTTCTTGGAAAAAAATCTAAGTTCAAGGGGGACATAATTCTGGAAATAGTCTTGCTAGAGTATTGGACCTTCTCACAAATGTTGAATGACAAGAGCCATGTCAACATTGCCTTCCCCCGCCGAATGTGTTTACTCATTGGAAGAATGTATATTATAGTAGAGCAGAATAATTCCATTTTAAGAGGTCTTTTGGTAATGAAAACTGATGGCTGAAGTGATTACAGATTTGAAATCTATGTGAATACTGATGGCTGAATATAACAAAGGGCAATAACTGAAAAATAATGCAGGGTAGGTTATCATTCTTGTGTGCTGCACCCCTCCTCAGTAAGATCTATCCACCTATGAAGTTTCAAGTTATACCTCAAATACTTTTTGAGTTATGCGCTCCACTCAGGTGAAAAAGTTAAACACAAATGCCCCGGCTCAGATTCTTGTCAGTAACAATATTTAAAATAAAGGCTGCATGGGCAAAAGTGTAAAAAATCTATTTTTAGCACTGGTGATCTTGACCCAACTGACCCCTACCTCCATCCAAATGAGAATACCTCAATTTTATGTTCCTACAAAATATACAAGACATCTGTCGATAGAATAAGGTTAATACACCTGTAAAAAGTGTAAAAAATCTATTTCCTACCAATTATAATACAAATCTGTCAATAAATAAAGGCTGTATGAGCAAAAGTGTAAAAAAATCTATTTTAAGCACTGGTGACCTTGACCCAACTGACCCCTACCTCCATCCAAATGAGAATACCTCAATTTTATGTTCCTACAAAATATACAAGACATCTGTTGATAGAATAAGGTTAATACACCTGTAAAAAGTGTAAAAAATCTATTTTTGACATTAGTGACCTTGACCCAAATAACCTTACTAATGGAAAAGGTAGAGTACCTCCCTTGGTATGACTATTATAAACATGAAAGACATTAACTTAAAAATAAAGGCTGTATGAGCAGAAATGTTTAGATTAATTTTTTTACACAAGTGACCTTGACCTAGAGACGCCTAACGCCACAAAAAATTAGAGGACCGTTAAAGGTATCCACCTACCAAATATGAAAGATATCATTAAATAAATTAAGTAATTAGGTGAAATATTTTGATAAATCCAACTTGGCAGAACAGGTTAACCATACAAGGCCCTATTTTCAAAGTGATAAAAAGAGAAATTACTGGGAAAATGGATGGCACATTTATATAACTTGGCAATATCATGTACATTGTATTGATAAGTAAGTGTGAAAATTATTAAGCCATTAGTTCAGACAGAACATAAGATATTTCCAACTTGCCGGTTTAGGTTAACCATTATTCACTTTCTAAGTGCTGAAAAGGGTCATAACTTGGTGCAAATGGAAGCCATAGTTATGTCACTTGCCCAGATCATATACTTTGTATGGATTAGTAAGTGTGTAAATTATGAAGCCATTGGTACAGGTAGAACTTAAGAAAAATCCAACTTGCCGTTCTAAGTTAACCTTGTACGGACAGACGGACGGACCGACAGACGGACCGCCGGTTCAATTACTATATGCCGGGGGGCATAATAACAAAGGGAAATAACTCAAATTTATGCAGGGTAGAGTTATCATTCTTGTGCACTGCACTCCTCCTCAATGAGATCCATCCACCTATGAAGTTTCAAGTTGATACCTCAAATACTTTTTGAGATAAGCTCCCGACAAAATAGTATGAAAAAGAACAAAGGGCAATAACTCAAAAATTGTATAGGGAAGAGTTATCATTCTTGTGCACAGCATTCCTCCAGAATAAGATCTATCCACCTATGACATTTCATGTTGACATCTCAAACACTTTTGAATTATGCTCCACTCGGGTGAAAAATTAGGTATGAAAAATAACAAAGGGCAATAACTCAAAAATAATGAAAGGATGAGTTATCATTCTTGTGCACTGCACACCTCCTGAGTGAGATCTATGCACCTATGAAGTTTCATGTTGATATCTCAAAGGCTTTTTGAGTTATGCTCTGGACAAAAATTAATTTTGAAAAATAACAAAGGGAAATAACTAAAAAATTATGCAGGGTAGAGTTATCATTCTTGTGCACTGTACTCCTCCTCAATGAGATCCATCCACCTATGAAGTTTCAAGTTGATACCTCAAATACTTTTTGAGTTAAGCTCCGGACAAAATAGTATGAAAAAGAACAAAGGGCAATAACTCAAAAATTATATAGGGAAGAGTTATCATTCTTGTGCACAGCAGTCCTCCTAAATGAGATCTATCCACCTATGACATTTCATGTTGATATCTCAGACACTTTTGAATTATGCTCCACTCGGGTGAAAAATTAGGTATGAAAAATAACAAAGGGCAATAACTCAAAAATAATGAAAGGATGAGTTATCATTCTTGTGCACTGCACACCTCCTGAGTGAGATCTATGCACCTATGAAGTTTCATGTTGATATCTCAAAGGCTTTTTGAGTTATGCTCTGGACAAAAATTAATTTTGAAAAATAACAAAGGGAAATAACTAAAAAATTATGCAGGGTAGAGTTATCATTCTTGTGCACTGTACTCCTCCTCAATGAGATCCATCCACCTATGAAGTTTCAAGTTGATACCTCAAATACTTTTTGAGTTAAGCTCCGGACAAAATAGTATGAAAAAGAACAAAGGGCAATAACTCAAAAATTATATAGGGAAGAGTTATCATTCTTGTGCACAGCAGTCCTCCTAAATGAGATCTATCCACCTATGACATTTCATGTTGATATCTCAAACACTTTTTGAGTTATGCTCCACTCAGGTGAAAAAATATGTATGAAAAATAACAAAGGGCAATAACTCAAACATTATGAAGGTAGAGTTATCATTCTTGTACACTGCACACCTCCTGAGTGAGATCTTTGCACCTATGAAGTTTCATGTTGATATCTCAAAGGCATTTTTAGTTATGCTCTGGACAAAGATTAATTTTGAAAAATAACAAAGGGCAATAACTCAAAAATTATGCAGGGTAGAGTTATCATTCTTGTGCACTGCACTCCTCCTCGATGAGGTCTATCCACCTATGAAGTTTCAAGTTGATACCTCAAACGGCCTTTTTGAGATATGCTCCGGACAAAAATATTGGACGGCATAAAACATCATAATAAGAAACATTATATGGAGTTTGAAGTAGATACATTAAGAACTAAAGAAGTTATTTTAAAAAAAAAAACTCATTTTTTTCATGAAAAGGGAGGTAATTTTGATAATTTTTAAGCTAGAGTTGTCACATATGATGTGGTGGATGACCAGAAACTAATATTTAAAGTTTGAAGTAAATACCTTAAGAAATAAAGTGAAAAAGCGTAAAAACTAGAATCAGAAATCTTGAAATTCAGTCTATTTGTTGCCATAGCAACCAGAATTTTCAACATAGGAAGAAAAGAAAAAGATGTGCATAGTGCATAATCTCCAGATTGCCGTATACCAAGTTTCATAAAAATATTTTCAGTACTTTTCGCGTTATCGCGGGATCCAGTTTATGTGTTAAATTTGCCATATTTTCAGTATATTTATTGCCATAGCAACCAGAATTTTCAACATAGGTAGAAAAGAAAAGGACGTGCATAATCTCCATACTGCCATTTATCCATATACCAAGTTTTATAAAAATATTTTCAGTACTTTTCGTGTTATCGCAGGATCCAGTTTTGTGGACGGACAGATTGAAGAACTGACAGAAAGACAGACAGACAGAGGGTAAACCTAAAGTCCCCTCCAGTTCAACCGGTAGGGGACTAATAACAAGATGGCTATGATGGCCCTGAAATAGCTCACCTGTATATAGGCCCCTGGGCCAAGGCCAATTTTAAACCAGAGGCTTTTATTTGATCAAACTTGGTAGACATTCACTAGAAGATATTTCATGCTTAGTACCAACACTCTAGCTCTTTGGGTTTTTATATGAAGATATTTAAGTTTTTACTATATACATATAAGGAAAATCAATGACCCCCGGGCAGGGGCCAATTTAAACCTGCTAAATATCTTAGCTCTAGCTCTTTGGGGTTTTTACAGAAGATTTTTTAAGTTTTTACTAAAAACACAAAGGGAAAAACAATGACCCCCTGGGGCGGGGCTAGTTTTGACCCCAGGGCTTTTATTTGAACAAACTTGGAAGAAACCCACTAGAAGATGTTTCATGTTTAATATCTAAGCTCTAGCTATTTTTTTTTTTTTAAAAAGGATATTTTAAGTTTTGACTATATATACAAGTAAGGAAAATAAATGACCCCCCGGGGCGGGGCCAATTTTGACCTCAGGGCATTTATTTGAACAAACTTGGTAGACACTGACTAGAGGATGTTTCAGGCTTAATATCTAAGCTCTAGCTATTTGGGTTTTTTAAAAGAAGATTTTTTAAGTTTTTATTATATACAAATAAGGAAAATCAATGACCCCCCGGGGCGGGCCAATTTTGACCCCAGGGCATTTATTTGAACAAACTTGGTAGACACTGACTAGATGATGTTTCATGCTTAATATTTAAGCTCTAGCTCTTTCAGTTTTCTAAAAGAAGGTATTTTAAGTTTTTTCTTTCGGTTGCCATGGCAACCAGAGTTCTGCTTGGAATTAAATTCTTTGCACAATTTTTAAAGTTGACAACCAAAGGAACATTCCTGTGAAGTTTGGATGAATTTGGCTTAGAGGTTTATGAGGAGATGTCGTTTAAAGTAAAAGTTTACGGACGGACGACAGACGGACGCCGGACGAAAATCGATCACAAAAGCTCACCATGTCACTTTGTGACAGGTGAGCTAAAAACTAGAAATGTGTCCACAGGACATTGATACCCCACATTTCACTGTTATGTCAGGCTACTCAGACATACAGCAGGACAGTATTACAGATGGACAGAAAAAAGAAATACTACTTTGCTGAAGCAGTATAATATATTAGTTTTGCTTTCAAAAGGAAACAAACAGTCCATTTATAAAATTTCACTATCAAAATAATTATACTTGAAATTAGAACTTAGAAGCAAACAAATACAGAGTCTGGCCAATCCTAGGCTGATGGCCCAATAATAGTGTCACATAATTCTTGTGATGACTTAACCAGTAGCTTTTGAGATAGGTGCAAAAAAATTTACCATTCATAAACTGCTTGCTCTCATTCTGTCCTAATACTGCACGCCAGCCGCTTACATCTAATATATCCTTGTAATATTTTGTGTCTTCTACATCATAGGGCATCATATTGGAGGGATATGGGTCATGGTTTCCGAGCACTGGATAGATTGTTGTGTTTTGGAACACTGACATAAGCTCTGCTGTAACATTTCCAATTAACATGAAGACTTTGTCAAGATCTAGATCCTTTTCATTCACATGGGGAACACTGTCTCTGTAAATATGCATATACTATTAGCTGTTTGTTACGTAAAATCAATGTATATTTGTCAATGAAATTTGCCAAATGAATTGCTCACCCAAGATACATTGCTAGAAATAATAAAAATTTTCAATGTTAAAGTCAGTAATGTTTATCATTTTTACCCAAGCTACTAAATTTTTAAAATATTTAATGATGTCTGCTACGAAATACTTCATAACAAATACAGTTAAAAACCCTCAATTAAAATGACCATTGGAACTTTTAACAGCGGGGTCAGATTTCAGTTGTGGATATTCCTATCATTGCTTACATACTTTATGACCATGGTTTATTTCTGTCATTTTGTATGGATAAACAATATGTATCTTAACCTGTAAATACAATATAAACAAGATATGTTTGTAAAACATGTATGCACCTTTCCGCAGCCAATTAGTCATATCGCCAGGTTATTGTGACTTAAACTTTTGACCTTATTGACAGTGACGAAAGGGGTTATCTACTGGTCATAGAAGGTCAAGGGTCCATGGGTTCTTGAGTTATTGATAGGAAACTGTCAATGTCAATGTGACCTTAACCTTTGACCCCCCAATACTGGCCAAGACCAATACACCTTTGCAGTTTGTGGGCCAGGGCCCATGGGTTTTATTGCATAGTTATTGATCCGAAACCGTTTTTGACTACAATGTCAATATGACCATGACCTTTGACCCCTTGACCTTTGACATCAAAATCAATAAGGGTCATCTACAGGCCAAGACTAATGCACCGGCAAACAGCCGATGGAATGTCAAGTTATTGATCAGAAACTGTTTTTATCTTCAAGGTCAATGTGACCTTAACCTTTGACCCCCCAATACTGGCCAAGACCAATACACCTTTGCAGTTTGTGGGCCAGGGCCCATGGGTTTTATTAGTTATTGATCCGAAACTGTTTTTGACTACAATGTCAATATGACCTTGACCTTTGACCCCTTGACCTTTGACATCAAAATCAATAAGGGTCATCTACAGGCCAAGACTAATGCACCGGCAAACAGCCGATGGAATGTCAAGTTATTGATCAGAAACTGTTTTTATCTTCAAGGTCAATGTGACCTTGACCTTTGACCCCTTGACCTCAAAATCAATAGAAGTCATCTACTGGCCAAGACTAATGCACCTATGCAGTTTGAGGGCCAAGGGCCCATGCATAGTAAAGTTATTGATCAGAAACTGTTTTAAACTACAACATCAATGTGACCTTGACCTTTGACCCCTTAACCCAAAAATCAATGGCCAAGACCAATGCACCTGTGAAGTTTGAAAGTCAAAGTCTCATGAGTTGTTGAGTTATTAATTGGAAATTTGACATTGACCTTTGACCTTAAGACAATAGGGGTCATCTTCTGGACATGAACAATCCCCATACCAAGCTTGAAGTTCCAAGGCCTAAGCATTCTTTAGTTATTGATCGGAAACCATGCATGTTAATCTGATGAGAGAAAATCATATTTCTGAAGAAATTTAATATTAAATTCTCCTTGGTTTGATTTCAATATTAATTATTACATGATGCACGTAATTCACCTATCAAACAAGAGAGCTGGTTGAACCAGGTGATGCTCCCCGTATAGGTTTTGGACACAGGAAGGTATACCTCTTGTAGTGTCAGTTATGTAACAGATAAAGTTCAAAGTGTAAAAACAACCAAAATGTTGCGCGGCACACATTGTCTCAATATGGTGATCATTTCTGTGAAATCGACTCCAAATAATCAAGTTATGGGCTGGACACGATTTTGCTGCATATTGGTCATGCTGTGACCTTGACCTTCAAGGTAGCGACCCATATGTTGCGCACGACACTTTGTCTCAATATGGTGATCATTTCTGTGAAATAGTTGTAAAATCTGACTTCAAATAACTTCTTATGGGCCAGACACTATTTTGCTGCCAGGTCATGCTGTGACCTTGACCTTCAAGGTAGTGACCAAATGTTGCGCGCAACACGTTGTCTAAATATGTTGATCATCTCTGTGAAATAGTTGTAAAATCTGACTTCAAATAACTTCTTATGGGCCGAACACAATTTTGCTGCAAGGTCATGCTGTGACCTAACCTTCAAGGTAGCGACCCAAATATTGCGGGCGACACGTCGTCTCAATATGGTGATCATTTCTGTGAAAAAGTTGTAAAATCCGACTTCAAATTACGAAGTTATGGACCGAAACAAGAATACAAATGTAAGGAAGTCCGGATGGACTGATGGACGGACATCCTTACATTTGTATTCTTGTTGGGTATTTTACTGTGTAAAAAAGTACCCAACAATACATCAAAATTCATTAAAAATACAAAAAAATACATACGGAATGAGTAGGATTTGTAGTTGTTGGGTTAAATTTAGTACCCAACGATTATATCCTCTCGTGCGGACGCACGGACAACCCGGCGACTATAATGCTCCCCCGAAATTTTTCAGGGAGCATAATAAGAAATGAAATCTTTACAAAATAAAATGTGCTGAAAGCAACATCAAACCACTCTTAAATTTACTTTCTCGCCTTATTTCATACAATAACCCAATATTTAAACAGTTTTCAAGTGTCGTCAAGAGCATTCAAGCACTGAGATTTTAAACAAATTTAAGATCAAGGTAATGTCTGGCAATATTGACCTTAGACATTTGAATATTCAATGACCTAAATATATCAGTAATTGTCGGATTCTGAAGTATATCATACAGATTTTAAAATATGGCATAACCATACGATGATAGTTATTCTTGGTTTATGTATAACTTAAAGTTACCGGAACAACACTTGTGTAACTTGTCTCAGTGATAAGGTGTTAAGACTTTTAGTTTCAAAGTGAAGACTGTATACTATAGGTCCAAATCTTAATGAAACTTTACTTTTTTATGTGTGTGTGTTGTTTTTTTTTAATTATATTTTGCAAATCTAATACTCAATTTGTGTGCATGCCAATCAACCATTGTAAGACTGTACAAATTGAAATTATGAAACTTTACAAATATACATCTATATATCAAAGTTATGATTTTTTCATAGAAAAGACATAAGAAATTAAAGAAATGATTCATCCATTAATACTGCATTTAATTAAAAAATAATTAAAGAAATCTGAAAAAAAAGTTTCTTGAGGATTTGAACTTGCAACTTCACGATTACTATGCTGTCACACTTACCACTAGGCCACTTACTGCTATGCCATCGGGAAGTTAGTATAAAATAAAGTATCGGCAACATTCCTATCATTAAAAATCAATTAGTGAATTGTAAAAATTATGGAAAATAATGAAACATTTAGAGGGCCATGATGGCCCTGAAGTCGCTCACCTGTATATAGGCCCACAGAGCGAGGCCAGTTTAAACCCCAGGGCTTTTATTTGAACAAAATTGGTAGACACCCATTAGAAGATGTTTCATGCTAAACATCTAAGGTCTAGCTCGTTGAGTTTTTTAAAAAAAGATTTTTTAAGTTTTTACTATACACATATAGTTAAAAGCAATGACATCCCTAGGGCGGGCCAGTTTTGACCCCAGGGCTTTTATTTGAACAAATTTTGAAGACACTAGAAGGTGTTTCATGCTTAATATCTAAACTCTAGCTATTTGTTTTTATTCAAAGAAGATTTTTAAGTTTTTGCTATACACATATAAGGAAAATTAATGTCCCCCGGGGCAGGGCCAATTTTGACCCTAGGGCTTTTATTTGAACAAACTTTGAAGACACTAACTGGAAGATGTTTCATGCTTAATATCTAAACTCTAGCTATTTGGGTTTTTTCAAAGAAGATTTTTTTAAAAAGCTTTTGCAATACACATATAAGGAAAATCAATGACCCCCCGGGACAGGGCCAATTTTAACCCCAGGGCTCTTATTTGAACAAATTTGGTAGACACCCATTAGAACATCTTTCATGCTAAGTATCTTAGCTCTAGCTCTTTGGGTTCTCTAAAAGAAGTTTTTTAAGTTTTTACTATATGCATATAGGGAAAATCAATGACCCCCTGGGGGGCCAATTTTGACCCCAGGGCTTTTATTTGAACAAACTTGATAGACACTCATTAGAAGATGTTTCATGCTAAATATCTTAGCTCTAGCTCTTTGGGTTCTTTAAAAGAAGATTTTATAAGTTTTTACTATATGCATATAGGGAAAATCAATGACCCCCTGGGGCGGGGCCAATTTTGACCCCAGGGCTTTTATTTGAACAAACTTGGTAGCCACCCATTAGAAGATGTTTCATGCTAAATATCTTAGCTCTAGCTCTTTAGGTTCTTTAAAAGTAGATTTTTTAAGTTTTCTCTATATGCATATAGGGAAAATCAATGACCCCCTGGGGCGGGGCCAATTTTGACCCCAGGGCTTTTATTTGAACAAACTTGATAGACACTCACTAGAAGATGTTTCATGCCAAATATCTAAGCTCTACCTCTTTGAGTTTTTTAAAAGAAGATATTTTAAGTTTTTTCTATCGGAGTTCTGCATGGAATTAAATTCTTTGAACAATTTTTAAAGGTGATCACCAAAGGAACATTCCTGTGAAGTTTGGATGAAATTGGCTCATTGGTTTATGAGAAGATGTCATTTAAAGTAAAAGTTTACAGACGACGGACGGACGCCGGACGGACACCGGACGAAAAGCGATCACAAAAGCCCACCCTGTCACTTTGTGACAGGTGAGCTAAAAAGCTTCCAAAATTCAATGAGTCTCAGGTTAATATTGCCAAACAATAGGTGTTTACTTTAATATCACTGGTCTCAATAGTAGGGTCAAATACTAGTAGACAATAAAACACAAACCTCCAGGGACTGAATCTGGTGGTCTTAAAAGTGGATAAGTGGGGAAGGTCTTAAATCTGGATCATGTTACCATGTAACATAAAGAACAGAAAATTCAGTTCTTTTAAAAAAAATGGTCTTAATAGTGGAGTGGTCTTAATTCTGGGGTGGTCTTAAGTAGGGTAATTCTACTGTACATGTAACTAATCTCTTAGCACTGAAATTTCACACAAGAAATCTTATTTTAATTTGTTTTACTATGTAAGTTTATATAATCTAAATGTACCACAGGCAAAAAAACCAATTTTGACCCAAGGGGATGATTTATACTTTGGTAGAGGACCATTAGGTCTTGCTACATGCAAAATATCTAAACTCGAGGCATTTTAATTGCATTTTTACTATACAAGACTAGGTAAACTAAGGGAACCAAGGATGGGATCATCTTTTACCCGAGGGTCATAACATTCAATGCTACATGCCAATGCTCTTGTTATTGCAGTTTCACAAAAAAATGTCTTAAATTTGTTTTCCTCTATAGGTGACCCCTGAAGTGGGACTTTTTTTACGATTAAGAAGATCACAAGGTGATGCAACATAACAAATATCTAAGGTCTGGGCATTGTTGTTTCTGAGACTTAGAATTTTCAAAGTCCATTTGTAGCTACTGTGACCTACTTATGCCTCAAACTGAAACAGTTTAAAACTTTTGTAAAGGACAATCTAAGTTAACCATTCTTGTAAGGTTTGGTCAAAATCCATCAAGTGGTTAAGGAGAAGATGTTGTTTAAAGGAATTGTGGATGGACATTGAACAACAGATGACAGATACTAAGAATACTGCCATTACAAAAGTTCACTTGTGGGTGAGCTTAAAATGTGTTTATATACATAAAAACAAACCAAATCATGCCATCCTTAAGAGTTTATATTGAAGCAGAAGTATAAAGTGGTGACAATTTACCTCTGTGCAATTTATAAGCCAAAGAGATGCTTTTTATACTGAAATTTAGATCACTGTACAGGTGCCAATGTCAGACATAACCTGTACAGTAAGCTAGTTTTTAATTTAAAGATCTCATTGTGTATTTTCAATGTATATATGGAGTCTCACCCTGTCCAGATGATAAAATCTGGGTTTGGTTGGATTTTGTACATTGCCTGTACAGCTGAGGTGATCAGTTGCCATGGAGAATCACACAGATAGTTTCCATAGTTACCAATCAAGTTTGGTGAACTACTGTTCCCTTTATGGCACATGTTGTCAGGGTCACCTGATGTACTATAATTGGCATCATAATGGAAATCTGTTACTTGCCAAAAGTAGCCTGAAGTAAAAAAAAAAGAAACATTATAAGCAGGTTAGCCTAATCATCAGCATAACACTTTGTTACAAGTTTTGCATGCAACATCATATTTTATAAACCACTAATGATATCTGCTTTTAACTTCACATATTTATTGGAGACAATAATAGGAGGTAACTTTCCAAGGCCCATAATTCTAGCATGGCCCTTCTTGAACTTCTGGCCCCGAATTCACAAAGATTTAAGGTTGTCAGGATCAAATTTAAAAACTCAAATATTCTGTATTGTTTTATCCTCATAGATTAAATATTTAATAATGACTTAATACAATTGGACTTGAAATGGCATTTTTATGAAATTTTAGAATAAATTTATTGTTATTTTTGCAACATGCTGGCATTTTACTGTTGATCCAAATATTGATCTTGATCAGAAAACTGATCCTTATTTTGATCCTATTATCACTGCGGTATTATACCGTACCACGGATATTGCTCAATATTATGAGGACTTTCATCCTATTTCGCGACTTTGAACGAGGAAAGAAGGTAAGTTCAGTGACGATATTTAGTCATTTTGAATTGGTTTGATATAAATTTTATAGAAAACAAGAACGTGTTTGTTAAACACATTTAATGTCCCCGGCTCCGATTCTTGTCAGTAGCAATATTTCAAAAAATGTTTACCCATTCACTCAGTTATGGACAGAAACATTGCCAAAAATTGTAAACACATTTTAGTTATATAGCTTGACAGAGTCATGGCATTTTGTAATTGTGAAATATATAAGTTGCCAAGTCATTGCTATGACTTGTGAAGTGATAAATATTCAACTTTATCAAATATATATAAATGTAAGAAATCTATACTTGGTACCCTTGACCTTGACCCACTGACACCTATAGAATATCATGCAAGTTATCTTCCTACCAAATATGAAATAAACCTGTCAATAAATAAAGGCTGTATGGGCAAAAATGTTAAAATCTATTTTGAGCATTGATGACCTTGACCAAACTAACCCCTAACTCCATCCAAAGGAAGAATACCACGCAAGTTATCTTCCAACCAAATATGAAATAAATCTGTCAATAAATAAAGGCTGTATGGGCAAAATTGTAAAACTCCATTTTTAGCACTTGCGACCTTGACCCAACTGACCCCTAACTCCATCCAAAGTAAGAATAACATGCAAGTTATCTTCCTACCAAATATGAAATATATCTGTCAATAAATAAAGGCTGTATGGGCAAAAGTGTAAAAATCTATTTTAAGCATTAGTGACATTGACACACTGACCCCTAACTCAATCAAAAGGAAGAATACCATGCAAGTTATCTTCCTATCAAATATGAAATACACCTGTCAATAAATAAAGCCTGTATGGGCAAGTGTAAAAATCTATTTTTAGCACAAGTGAACTTGACCCACTGATCCCTACCCAAATCAAAAGGATGAATACCATGCAAGTTATCTTCCTACCAAATATGAAATATATCTGTCAATAAATAAAGGCTGTATGAGCAAAAGTGTAAAAATCTATTTTTAGCACCGGTGACTTTGACCCAACTGACCACTAACTCCATCAAATTTTATGTTCCTATCAATTATAAATGGCATCTGTCTTATGATAGAATATGGTTAATACACCTGTAAAAATGTAAAAATCTATTTTTAACATTGGTGACCTTGACATTGGTGACATTGACCTTGACCCAAATGACTGCTTACTATACCCAAAGAAGGAGGACCTCCCTTGGCATGTTTGTATTAAACATGAAAGACATCAACCAAAAAATAAAGGCAGTACGAGCAAAAATGTTTAAATTTATTTTCTAAACCAGTGACCTTGACTTTGACCCTAGAGACCACTTACTCCACAAAAAATTAGAGGACCATTAAAGGTATCCACCTACCAAATATGCAAGATATCATTAAATAAATTAAGCAATTAAGAGAAATTTACGATAAATCCAACTTGTCGGAATAGGTTAACCATACAAGGCCCTATTTTCAAAGTGAAAAAAGGGAAATAACTGGGAAATATGGATGACACAGTTACATAACTTGGCAATATCATGTACTTTGTATTGATAAGTAAGTGTGGAAATTATGAAGCCATTAGTATAGATAGAACTTAAGATATTTCCAACTTGCCGTTTTAGGTTAACCATGATTCATTTTCTAAGTGCTGAAAAGGGCAATAACTTGGTAAATATGGAAGCCATAGTTATGTAACTTGACCAGATCATGTACTTTGTATTGATTAGTAAGTGTGTAAACTAAGAAGCCTAAAAAAATTGGTACAGGTAGAACTTAAGAAAAATCCAACTTGCCGTTCTAGGTTAACCTCGTACGGACGGACAGAAGTTCTCACAGGACAGTGATTATGTGGCTACTCTATTGTTCTCTCTATTGTTCTTTTTAGCCACACAAAGAAAATAGCCACATAAAAGCATTACGGAATGAATGACATCAAAGAGAAAGAACAGTTACCTATTGTCCCTCTAGCCACATAATTACTCTCCTGTGAGTGCGGACAGACAGACGGACGGACGGTTCAATTACTATATGCCCGGGGGCATAAAAATACTTGATAATTCCTCTAGAAACTAAAAACCCAAAAATGTTGAGAAATAGCTTTGTGGTAAAATTCATCTCTTTGCTCACATGATAAATGAGCTAGGATCAGTCAAATTTGATGTTTTTGTGAATATACTTCCTTAAAAGAAAAACTTGAATCAAGTGAAATGTGATAATGATGATAACGTTTATGTTGTAAATGTTCAATCAACAATAGAACCTCAGATGACAGTGCATTTTGAGAAAAATACACATGTCAGTGTGTCACGAGTATTGCTTTTTAGTATAACGAGTATTGGTTATCGATATAGAGTAAAATTAATGCAAGTTATAAACACAGAGTATTTCCTACATTTAATTTTAAATATTTCTTATTGTGTATACTTATTTACACTATATGTGCAGATTATGCAGAGTTCGGAGGTACTTTACTGGAAACACCTGCAAATAATCCAGATTTTCATTCCTGCTCATGAAAAATCTCAGTCAAACAAACTCAGCAATTTTCTGTGTTTAAAAAGTTCTCTTTGCTATCGAAGGATCAACCTTTCCAGAATTTGTTAATAATTATTGCATATCTTACTTTAAACAGTAAAAAAAAATGCATCCAAAGTGCATTAATGCTGCCTCAAGATTGTCAATATTAGACGGTATTGAGCAAGTGTGCCAATATCTAATATCAACCGACTTCCTACTAAGTCAGAAATCCATATAAAGGTAACTTTCGGTCATTTTGCACCTGCACTCTAGCAACGGCAGACCATCTGCACATGAAATTTGTTACGTCATTAGCAATGAGGTACCGTATGACTTCTGAGCAAGTACTGTTCTGAGCTCAAAAAACCGAATAATGGATTTTGATAAGATTATGATAAAGGGCAGCAGATGCAATAAAAAGGTTATGTTTCCTTATAACCTTTTATCACTCACCCATGCCGATTTTGCGACTCCGTAAATATGGTACTGCATGGCCGTGACGTGATTAGCGTTATACTGACATAGTGTAAAGACGCGCTAAATGTTAGCGTTATACTGTAAGCGCGTCAATAAAAAATGACTCTTATTTCACTTTAAACGGTCTTAATATTTTGGGTATGTGATAAATAGAATATTAAATTCGTGTAAGTTCATTACTGAATTTATTGCACTCGTTGAATAAAATAATATTATTTAATATATAATTTTATTCAACTCGTGCAATAAATTCAGTATTGAACTTACACTCATTTAATATCCTCTATTTACCTCATAAAGTCGTGTTTTGAAGGCTTTACACCCCAACCCTTTTGAGGCCTCAAAATAGTGTAAAACATGCGCTATTTAGGCCCCAAACACTGTTTTTCGGTTTGAGAAATGTTGTTCAAAAGAGTGATCACTTTTTTGGTGCCACCCCCCCCCCCACCCATTAAAAAAGTACATCAAGGGGGTGCCACAGGGGGAAGGTGCCTCAGGAGGGATGTGCCCCCTTCTGTTTGGGGGATTGAAGTGGGGCAGTATCCCCTCTAATCGCCGAGAAGATTTGGGACTTGTAGGGGGGGCTAAAATGGCCTCGGGTCGATTTAAAGGCACCATGTAATCTGAACGCCGAAAACCTTAGACTTTATCTCAATCAATTGAAAAGTTGCTGCACCTTGAAATCAGTTTTGATGGGAAAAAACAACGCAAAATAGAGATTTTTGGCAATTTTGAGATGTCCCCCATTGCCATGGTAACTGGAAATTTAAAATTGAGCATGCTTTTCCACAGGCTATGGTCCAGCCAACATTTGTGCCCAGTTTGATCAGTACTGAAGCATTTTTTTATAGTTCATAGAAGTTTGAACTTGTAACAACAGGCTTAATTCAATGAAAACAGCCATTTTTCGCAATATGCTCATGCAGTAAAAGGTTAAGACGATACCGGCATGCTTAGACGGCATAAGCACTCGGGCCAATATTTTACTAAGTGTGTCGATATGTTTCTTAAGACACACTTGCCCTGTAAAACCTATAATTAATGTCATCTAAATATGTTTTGTTATTCTTCTCTTTTTTTCAGAGATGGGTCTCCATGATGATCACAGTTTCTTGAGACATGTATTTAAAGATTTTTATCGTCAATTTTGATGGTTCTACCCAGCTCCCAACCCTGCTTCAGACCCTGCACACACTTTATTTCATCCATAGTGTGATTTTCAATCAAATGGGAAATTTAATTCTATGTATTTGCCCGTAGAAAAAGAACAGTAACAATACTGAAAATGCATTGCTGAATCTGAAATATTTGAATGAATATCATATAAACAGTACATTATCAGCAAAATGAAATGGAATCGATAAACAGACGTGAAAATTAGACAAAAATATTGATTTTCCATACTAATGTGCTCATTGAGACTGTTTTGCAATATACTGTACACTAAAGTTGGGCTATATTTTGCAATACTCTGTACACTTAAAATTTAAAATCAATACTCGTATCTTTTTTGGACTATGTATCCTTTTGTACTTTCACAATTTTTGCCTGAAATTTGGACAAAGCATACTTGGATTGTGAATAAAAAAATGCTCGATTCAATTTTTTTTTATATTGGTTATATAATAATTTCTAACGATTCTACAGTATCGCGGTCAGTATTTTCTAGTGAGCAGCAGATCGTTTAGGGGTAGTTTAATCAATTTTACAAATACCTGTCAAACTTTTACGTCTTTTTAAGCTACAAAAATACCTCTAGATATATTAAAAACCTGTTGAGATAAATGAAATAGCCATTAGTTTGGAAAATATTGTCGCTGAACTTACCTTTGTTCCCCGTTCAAAGTCGCGAAATGGGATGAAAGTCCTCATTATATCGAGCAATATCCGGGGGTACAGTATACCGCAGTGATTATTTCTAATTTTGTTTTGTTATTTGTCGATTTTATCCCAAAATAGGTTTGTTTCTTTGCAAATCAGCAATTTTTTACATTTTGAATAAGTGCAAAATACGATCAATTTTAGTTTTATAAAACAATTAAAATAAAATCAGGATCATTTGATCCTGATCCTGATCTTTTCTTAGTGAACACGGGGCCTGAAATTCTTGATTAAAGTTTTGCATGCAACACCAACCATCAAAACTACTGAAGGTGTCGACTTTTAACTTAGTACAAGTCTTCAGGATCATTACTGGAGGTACATGTAGTCCAAGGCCCATAACTCTAATAATATGGCCCATTTTGAACTAATGAATTTTTTGGTTAAATCTTCAAAATTATTCAAACTAAATAAAAGTCTTCAGGATCATAATTGGAGGTCAATATCAAAGGCCCATAACTCTTATATGTACATGTATTTAAATACTATTTAGGTTATTTACTTGAAACTTTATACATGTTTTTCCAGATTTTAATTGGTTGTCACTATTAAAGACCTATAACTCTAGCATGAATTTTGATGAAGTGATGGTCCTTACTGTACTTAAGATTAAAGTTTTTAGTGCAAGATCAATCTTTACAACTTTTGAAAATATTCACATGTAAGGCTGGGTTATTATTGCAAAGAAAAGTCATACTGCAGTATTGTGATATAGTGCAATATTTACAGACATATAAATAATAAATTGCAATATATTGCGATACAGTATGAACTGTCTAAAATGCTTGAAAACCAAGGGTAAGACCAACAGAACATTGACTTAAAAGTTTATAGTTTAACATAATGTACAAGAGGTCCTTTTATAAAAGACTTCTCACGTCCTTTTATAAAAGACTTCTTGCTGGGTTAAAAGTGCTACTGCAAATGCCATTTGAAGTCAAGCTTAGTCTATATAAGTTGAAAACATTTGTAATTTTATAGAATTTTATGTTTTTTATAAAAATTTCATAGCTTTTATATATTTCTATATCTTAAAGCATATTGCAATTTAATATTGCCTGCTAATATACATGTATTGCAATATATTGCACACCCCTATTCACATGAAAACATGAAACTTCAGTAGTGATATTGGGGGCCCCAAATTTCACTACTACTGTCCAAGGATAAAACTCTGACTTTGATTTTGACTGAATTATGGCCAATTGTGAATATAGAAAATTTTTGGTTTCAGTTGTTTTTTCAAAATTTATATCTGTTATAAAACTACTGACTGAAATTCACTAGAAACTTGTATTACATTATTTTGTATTTATTTCAAAAGTAAATAATCTTGATGGCCGCCATTTACAAGTTGATTCTAAGTATCAGGGGTGGCGGAATTAAATTTTGTTTTCAAGAATTATTTCTTAAATAATAGCAAAATACTACTGACTGAAATTCACTAGAAACTTGTATTACATTATTTTGTATTTATTTCAAAAGTAAATAATCTTGATGGCCGCCATTTACAAGTTGATTCTAAGTATCAGGGGTGGCGGAATTAAATTTTGTTTTCAAGAATTATTTCATAAATAATAACAAAATATACCCCTTTCTATGAAAATTGCAATTTTAACTTTTAAAGTTAGATTATTTTATACTTTTGACAGTTTTTTTATGTGTTACATGATAAATAAAAAAAACATGTGACTATCTTTGATATTACCCGGGTGTAGATTTTCCAAGGTTTTTGGCTCAAAATCCTTGGAAAAAAACCTCGGAGTATTGGAACAAGAAAATGCAAAACTTTTCTATTAAAAAAACCTTGGAAAAATAGGGAGAGGGTGAAAAACCTTGTAAAAAATTTCCGAGTTTTTTAAAAAAAAAACCTCGTAAAAAGTATGACCTCGGAGTATTGGAACGATTTCCAAGGATTTTTAAAGTGTTTCCGTGGTTTCTCACAACTGGGAATACTGTTATATTTTTTGAGGATTCTTACTTAAGGGCATCAGAGAATTTTCCAAGGTTTATTTGAGCAAAAACCTTGGAAATTTCTAGAATATCCATGGAAAATCAGAAAATATAACATCCAATGAAATATTCTGAAAAGAGCAATTATATTGTCCTTTTAAGGAATTAAGAAACTTCTTTATAATAATACAGAGCAAAAAATGATCACATGACTCACTGAAACATTTAATGTCAGTGTGAAGTAAATAGTAATGCACTACAAATGAAAAGTTAAGTTAGTTATAGTCTTTAATGGTAAATATTACAATCAATGTTCAGTTATAATTTTTTTGGTATCCGGCTTTATTTAAATACATTCAAATATCTATCTATTGAATTCCTGTTCACTCTTCATGATTTTAAAGTGTCCCTTAGTTTTTTCCTCACCATCACAGGGATCACATTTGGAAAATGCTCCATGATAAATTTCCTGAAATAAATAAAGTAAATATTTAATAAAGTACAGCCATTGAAAAAAGTTAGAAAAAAATTATATAAAATCACCACTGGGCGCTTCCCTCTCCATGTGGTCAGGATCAAAGACTTCGAACTACTTGCCTTACAACATTGTATTTTTGACTCCTGAAGCCAGGATGGGCTTTTTTCCTCTGAGGGAGCTATCCAGCCCAGGATTAAGGAACACCTATGGTTATACTCAGGACAGTTCAGTATGAGTAGGCAATCAGAATTACATCATTTAATTTCTTTTTTATTAATCAATAAAAAAAATGATACGTTCCTAACGTTTCCATAGGCAAAAATATCAGTTCACTGTTGATATATATTGTTTTAAAGAATCAGCACTTTTGTGAAAAGAAATACATCTTTTGAGTGATCCAAAACTACTTGAATGACAAGTTGTTTAAGACCTTTGTTTAAAATGAAAGCTTTAATATTTTCAAATGACCTTTTCTGTAGTTACTTTTAAATGTTTGTCTACTGTTTTGAAATAGTGAATTTAATTTTTTTCATGTTGATTTCTATTTTTTCTTCATCAGTACTTAGTGTCAGGATTTCAAGAAAACTTTGGTAAGCAGTGTGACAATTCTGTGACGTTTAGAAAAGAAATGATGTCTGTTACTATTATTTTAGATTATGTCATACTGGATGTTACAACCTAAAGCACTCTAAAAATATTGCCAAAAATATCGCTTTTCATAAGGTGATTCCGATTGCCTACACTGACTGTATCTGTCTGCTCAAAGTGACATCTGCATCAATAAAGCTGGAGAGTCATCATGTAACATTAACAGCATTTCCAACAAAGTATCAATAAAAAAATCAGTTCCAGAAACCTTCATTCATTCAAATTTCAAATTGAAACTTTCAAAACCTAGTTTTAAAACAAAAACATACTGTAGTATATTCCTTGAAGCCTTTCCTGCTCTACAGTTGGCTTCCTTAATCACTTGACTTTGAAGGTGCCAATGCATATGACATTCAAATATATTCCTCTGCTTTATACTATGATAAAACACAGCAAAGCTGGATTGCCATCTTCTTGCAGTTTGGATCAGTCCTGCAAACTTGCTTTCAAGCTGACTCTGTAATTAAAAATTTGTAGATTCAAATAATAGATGAAAGATGAAAGTTTATAAATAATGTCATCATAGTTTCATGCACTCATCTTGTTCAATACAAGCATAGACAAACATAGCATAATTATACTCATAAAATATCCTCTAAACACTTGTATTTAAACTAGCTTACATTTAGGTTAAAAATATAGATCTAAAATAGTTTGTATTTAATACTTTTTTGAAAACAAAACAACAGATTTTATGCATAAATGTATCTAAAATTATTTACCTGAACCTTTTTACTATTATGTGTCTTTTGTTTATCTTCCTGTCTCAGGTCACTGATCGTTAGGTTCAATTACAACAACCTAACATTTCCTGAATCTTGTCACACTTAGATAATTGTTTTCTTTGAAAATTCCAAAATATGCTCCCTAACATTTAAAACAAGATATCTCCAAAATTGCTTAAAATAAATCCAGGTTTGCACTATTTCCAACTATAACCACTTGACCCATTAATTAATGTCTGAGATTCAAATTTTTCAACAGTATAACTGGAGGGGCAATCATAATGTGAAACAGGGGTGATCCCAAAATATCAAAGCCATCATCATTTTATTTTTACATTTATTGAAGGTACAAATATATCAAATGATAAATAGAAGTAATACTTGAAAATCATAATAAGTTCTTGAAAGAGAATCACAGTTGCAGTGTCATTTTAGACTGATTGTTTTGGAATGTACAAAAACCCAGACTCCCCCTAAATAATCACATGGAACAATCTGGTCTATCCCAGAATGCGCAATGAGAAGATTGATCATGCATAGATAGAGGGAACCACCTGGGGTGCCATTAGTTTTATCTGATCAGTGTGTTATATTCTGTGTGTGAAATCTTAGTGGATGCAGTATTTATTTATCCTAATTATAAGAAATTTTCAAGCATACATATTTTACACATTAATTGTACATAATTATATATTAAAACGACAATTAATAACTGTTTATGTTTATTGTACACATAATTAATGGCAGAGTAAGTTGTAATCTGAATGTATGTCACAGACTTGCTTAGTAGAATATACTATTTTATATGGCATAAAAACATATATTAAATATTAATAGCATTCTTTTACAGGCTGTCAAAAAACCCTAAGTAAAAATAAGTCTATATATAGAAAGAAACTGCAGGAAAAATACTGATGCATTTGGAAACTAATAGACATAAACACTGATTGTTTCTTTTTGTATTATAGTTTTGCTCTTTTATCTATTCTTAAAAATGGAAAAGATATCTAGTAACAATAATTATAAATAATAAAAGAAATATATGAAAATAAAAAAAAAAAAATTTTCAAGTCTTTCTGATCATCAGTTATTTGAATAATCTTTATCTTATTATGATTAGTTACAATACCTTTATAGCCATTAATAAAAGGTATTTTATGGCAACAAGGAATTTACATTGTATTTAACTTTTCCATGTTTTCACACTTAAATTTTTTGAATTGATTCCTCCGAAAAAAATGGCTTCAGAAAATTAAAGTACAAATTTATTGAAAAGGAAGTTGGCCATTGACAATGTTCATACTAAAAATTGATTTCCTGGACCAAATCTCTCCTTTCCATGCTGTTGGACAATAATGTTTGCTCTGACCATGGATTAAAAAATATCCATGGGCAATCTACAGTCAGGTTGTTATCTTAGTTTGCTTTAACTGTTGATTATTGCTTTTGATGCCCATTATAAGTTAAATCATGATTATGTCTTAACATTTTCCGAGATGAAATTTAGTTAAGTTCAATTTTCCAAGGTCATTTCCAAGCTAAATATTGGCAAAGTGTTTCCAACAAATTTTACGTAAATTTTCTATGTTCTTTTCCGAGCAAAAAAATGACTAAGTTCTTATTTCCAAGCTTTTTCCGAGCTGATTTTTGGCAGAGTGTTTAATTCCGAGATAGTTTCCAAGGTTTTCTTTATTTCCAAGGATTTTTATACAAAAACCTTGGATAAAGTTGCCAAGGTTTTAAAAAAAACCTCGGAATTAAAAAAAAACCTTGTAAAACTGGTTTATTTCCAAGGTTTTTGAAGCAGTTTCCATGGTTTTTTTCATAAACCTCGGAAAATCTACACCCGGGAATTAAGGCATTAATTGAGTCTTGCCCCTTTCAGTCCATAATCTGCCTCGCCTGATAAAATTGATATCAAAAGACAGTAGCATGTTACTCTCTATTTATCCTGAATTGGAACAAAAATCAAAAGTAAATTGAACAGTTTAATATTCATATTCACCAACATTTTTATTAAAGAATATCATAAACTTCCTTCTTCTTTATAATTTTTACACAATATATGTATGTATTATATACATGTATCCCTATATATACAATATCTATAGAGGATATTCAATGAGTGTAGGTTTAATACTGAATTTATTGAACGAGTTGAATAAAATCATATTATGCAGGCCTCTGGCGAGCATAATATTGTTTTATTCAATGTCGTTAATTTCGTTAATTTTGTGGTGATTCGGAAAAGGCGAGTATGACCCTCTGATTACGCAAAGAACCAGTCTAAATTTTCTGGGAAATTCCGGTATAAAATTCAATTCAAAGACAATTTCTTTTTGCGCTATTTTAATCGTGACATATTTATCTATATTTTAAAATATTTTTTTTAGTTTAAGCATCGTAATTCATAAAAAGTATAAAATTGGTTCGGAAAGGGCAAGTTCACTGTAATGGATATAATGTTAAAAAATAAAACACCCAAGCTTTTATCTGAATTAAATCACAACATGTAGATATCTGTCCGGACACATGGTACTGTAGTGTAGACAATTTAGGTAATTTTGATACCCTCCTTATAGTTATATAGGAGAAATAAACAAACTAGTTTGTTAATTAGGAGAATAACCTATCTGTACTGTGTCAATTTTTTAGGTCTCTGAGTTGGAAATTATGAAATCTGTATGGAAAAATGTTCAAAAAGTGTCTGTTTGATGGTCCCCGACCAGTACAGTACTAAAACCCTAAACTTTTCAACATTAATGTCCGAACATTAGCTTATCCGAAATATGATAAGTAAATGTAAACAATAACACAAAAATAATTACCAGTTGTCTTTTTGCAGTGTGCAACATTGACGAATACAATGATTGAGAATATGAAAAATATTTTTTCTAGCCTTCTAAACTTTATAGGTCGCGTCATTTCTTTACCGTTCAAAAAAAAAAAATAGCTGATACGAAAGTACAAAGTTCACCTTCGGTAACCAAGGGGTGTAACTTGTATTCGTTGATTACCAACTGCCTTTAGCAGTTACTTCCCTTACAGAACACTGGGTGTTATGATGAGTTGATGACAGGCGTTATTATAGTCTGATTTTATTGACCTGTCAACTATGAATACATTATAGAACTCATTTAAATATTCGATCCCACTTCGGTTTTGTCCGTTTATTTTACGAGAATTAATAAGGAGTTTATATGACTAACGTTTGGAAAACTGCCACTAGCTTAATGAAATTTCTCTTAACATCCGCAATAGCGCAGTGGGTTAAGTGATAACCTAATGCATGAGAGGCCCGAGGTTCGATCCCTTCTTTTGACATTCTTTCTTTACTTTTAATGAAAATGGTCAAGCGCTTGCAAAATTATCTACACAGATATGAAACAACTAAGAAACACTGAATTGTCACATTTTGTATTGTATTTTATGGCACTGAAATTACATATTTTGATTTTAATCCGAATGACTTTTCAGTAATAATTCTTAAACAATGTTATATACAAAAGAATAGTATTTACAAAAAGTGCAAAACATGTTATAAAAGGAACAACCATAACTTCAAAAATGTTGAAAATAATTATGTATAAGAAAAAAACCTGAATATACACTCGATCTTGCAACACTTTGGACATTCAGATAATATATACCCGTGGTTTACCCTATTGCGCTATAACGGTCAGTGTAACTAATTCATACAAACTAGATGAATTTAATCACATCTTGCTGCGTACATCTCACGGAATTTACCGAACATTTATCGAATATTAATATATTCTGTGCATTGACCGTATAATCAGTATGGAATTGACAGGTTAATAAAATCAAACAATACGGATAACCAGTAAGCTGGATTTTGATATCTTAATGACAATAATAATTATAAGTACAAATGATGCTGAAATGCAGCAATTGAGAATCTCCGCGCAAAAAATGCGCTCATTCGCACAGGTCATTTTCTATTTATGTACATTATTCCAGATTTAAATTTGCATAATTAGACTTATCGTATGCACTGTCCACGACAGAGGGGTCAGATATTAAATTTAAAAAAATATATATATGCTTTGAATTCCAATTCAAACAAGACTTTTTAATGGTATGTGACATGATGTTCTGATTGTGTCACTACAGTAAAACATATTAGATGAGATATAAAAAATATCAAAGCATGTACATTTTCTTTTTCACCTGTAATGCTACTCATTCTCTACAAATATCAACAACTAATCATTGTAAGAAGTATAACAAGAGCTGTCCGTAAGACAGCGCGCTCGACTTTTTTATTGCTTGCCAATAAAAAAAGTTTTTGCAGTAAAAGGCAATACAAGAATCTCTGTATTTTTAAAGTGAACTAGTTGTTTGATACCCTTGAATATTACAGCAATGTTTATATGACATAATTTATGGTAAAGTGAACAAGTGGATAGGAATGAATTTTTTTAGATTTTTTAAGTTTTTTAGTGCTTGCCTATAATACAAAACATTGACAGTTAAGGGCCATAATTCAAATAAAATCTTTGACAGAATTACCTTCTCCTGGACATGTTTGGGAATCATGATTGTAAACAAGTATTCCAACTTTCAAATTAATATCTCAAACAGTTCAGTCAAAAAGTGGACTGGTACTAAAAACTTAACCAAGATTCTAAGTCGATAAAAGGCCTTAATTTTTAAAACAAATCCTTGACAGAGTTACCTTCTCTTGCGTACAGATGGGGGTAATGATGTGAAATAGCATTAAAAGTTTCAAAGCAATATCTCAAAGGGTTAAGGCAATAAGTGGATTTTACCCATATTCAATGTATTTTCTAAGTCAAAAAGGGGCATAATTCTGTCAAAACCTTGACAGAGTTATGTCCTCTTGTCTGTTGATGAAGGTCGTGATGGTAAAACAAGTATGGTCAGTTTCAAAGCAATACCTCCAATGGTTTTGAAATAAAGTGAGGTGGTACAAAAAACTTAACCAAGCTCAATACACTTTCTAAGTCAAAAAAGGGCCATAATTCTGTCAAAAACCTTGACAGAGTTATGTACTCTTGTCTGTAGATGGAGGTTATGATGGTGAACAAGTATGGTAAGTTTCAAAGCCATACTTGTAATACTTCTGAAATAAAGTGGGGTGGTACGAAAAACTTAACCAAGGTGTGACGCCAACGCCGACGCCGACGCCGGGGCGAGTAGGATAGCTCCCCTTTTCATAGAAAAGTCGAGCTAAAAATCCATATATAAATAAGCCAAAACTAAATCTTTCATCGATTTTATTTTTCAAAATGTCCAAAATGTTTAGCGGCAAATGGTATATCATGTTATAACAAGAAAGCAGCATTGATGCAAAGCATCAAAGGGCGTCCAAGCAAAAAATGCAGCAAGTGACGATGAACTAGTAGACATCTGATGACCAGATATTATTTTAGAATTTTCAATGCTGCATTGGCATTTACAGTCAAATCGGCCCCAAGTCAGATCGGCCCCAAGTCGAATCGGCCCCAAAATAGTCAAATCGGCCTCAAGTGAAATCGGCCTCAAGTCAGATCGGCCCATTTTTTTATTTTCTTTATTCATTTTCTTTTTTTTTAAATGCTGGATGCATATTGATAAAAAAACAATTGTGTGGATGGGAATACCAAATGAGAAACCATGGATTACAAAGAAAACAAGAACAAAACATATAATAATCAAATTTATTGTCTGAGTATAACGTTTTACATGTATCTTCAATGTACTATAAACATATGAAACATGATAAATGTAACTGTATGAGGCATATGAGGTTTTTCACACTTGTAACTAATAAACAGCTAATTTAAAGCAATCAAGTGTGAACAACATGCTACTTGATTAAACGTCTCACTCTTCAATTGGATGGATATCACTATAAATAAGTATTTTTCGGACAAAATAACCATGATAGAACAGAGCATATATACTTTATTTCTGACTGGGGCATAACACACATCATCACAACGAATATCACAACATACATATGCATGTCTATTTATTATAATGCATGCACCAAGAAATTATGTTATAATAAATTCAAACAGTTGGTGTTTGGTCATCAATTAAATCTCAAATTATATATTCATATATATGTTATATATATCTATATTGTCTGTGTGTTCTGTATCCACTCATGCGCAACAAATCAAATAAAGTTTCAACAACACATAATTTTGTACCGCCACGTTTCATCAGGTAGCACTTTGTTCACACTTAATTACCGTTAATTGCATCACGCATTCGTTAATCCAGTAGTATTGCATCTCTATTTATTTTTTATCAATAAACTATATTATTAATTTAAATCAAAAACTTCTCTTATAAAAATTTGAATTTAGAAATAAAATTTTATTTTTTACTTATTTTGCTATGGCAATTAATTCACCATTATTTTTAAGTATTTATAGCTGTTAGTCACAAAAATAACTTAAGGGCCGATTCGACTAGTTTTGAGGCCGATTTGACTAGTTTTGTGGCCGATTTGACTAGTTTTGGGGCCGATTTGACTTTTTGAAATTGTTGTGTGGCCGATTTGACTAATTTTGAGGCCGATTTGACTAATTTTGTGGCCAATTTGACCTGGGCCGATATGACTTGGGGCCGATTTGACTAGTTTGCCTTAATTGGATTTACCAGAATTGAACAAGATGAATGGGCAGACGAAAGACATTGTTCATCATGAACTGTGATAGGCTTGCTAGAGATAAGACTATTAAATGTATTTTCTTTGGAACATACAAAACAGTACTCAAAATGAACAAAGTCTGTTTTTTTTAAATATTATAATTGTACAAACAGTATACAAAAATAATTGATAAAAAGCGGCTCCATGGACAATAAAAAAGTAAACACTAATAGCAATTATGTTTTATATTATTTTATTCATACAAATATTAGTATTTCTAAAAATGCTAGGAATCGCCATGCAGCCAGGCATTTAAAACGTGGAATAGACTCATTCCTAGAAAAATATTCCGAATATTGTTTTATTCCAAAGGAGCCTGTACACACTGGTTCATGAGGAGGGGGGGGGGGGTGGCGTGGGAGTAGTCTATGCTTAATGAAGCTCCATCCGCCCTTTACTGTCCAGTAAATGCAGCTTTCGCTGTCGAGTACGGACCCTGCATGGACATTTCACTAGTTATGCACTTAAACCACAGAGTGGTGATAATTTACCTCTATGCAATTTCCACGGTCTGTTATCCATGATATGAATTTTGAGCCAAAAGTAGGTCACTATACGGCGGTCAATAAAAAAGTAACCTGAGACAATACGGAAAGGAGGTAGCCCTGATAAAGGCTGAACATTATGCCGACAAAGGGCCTACCTTTCAAACAGTCACTCTCTGTGCTAGGGACTCACGCATCCTAGCACACTTTTCCCGTCGTCCCTGCCTACTTTGTACATGTAGGGCCACTACCCGGCCTCTGTATTAGTCAGGACATCGGCAGCTCGCAGCAGGATACAAGTTTCGATTTTCTTTTTCGCCGTCAAATCTTCTGCCAAATGATCACCGTGTATATCTATTAACGCAGGAATGTGCAAATAACGCAGGAATTGTGCAAAAGTTACGCAGAATTGTGCAATTATTAATGAAAAAGAACTCAAACTTCCTATTATGAATTGGATTCCTGAATTACATAAAAAAACTTTCCAAGCCAGTTTCATTGCTAATTCTACATTCTGCACTACAAGTAAACTTTCTATTTTATTGACGTCTTGTTTGACTGCCATTAAAACACATGTACAATGTAATTAGATATTGTGATAAAGTCTATGAAAACACAGGCAAACATCTCTTTTGGTCTATAAAAGTTCTGGTGAAATATTGGATAAATTCAAAATTAACAACTACATTTATCAAGCTTCAACTGTCAGTACATACGAATTTTTTTTACACTTTATACAACCTTGCCACTTAAATTAATTAATGATAAACTAATTTCCTTAATTCAGAAAACTTTTGCACGGGAAAAAATTACCTTTCTTGCATGTAATTCTAACAAAACTTTTTTCACTAACGGTATTGTGAAACATTATACTATGTGGACCTGTGACGAAGTTTGTAGAGCACTCTCTTTTCTTTTAGACAACATTTATGTCAGGTTTGGAAATACCCTATTTAAACAGATCATAGGTATTCCTATGGATACTGGTCGCCGATTTGTTTTTGTACTGCTATGAAAGAGACTTTATGTTGAGTCTCTGTGAATATACACAACAAGATGTTATAGTAGCATTTAATAATACTCCCAGATACCTTGATGATTTTTTTAATTTAGATAATTTTTATTTTGATCAAATGTTGTCTGATATTTATCCCCATGAACTACTACTTAATAAAACGAACACTTGAAATTTTAGTACATCATTTTTTTATCTTCATATTACTGTCAACAACAATTCGATCACACGAAAATCTATGATAAAAGAGATGACATTGACTTTTGTATAGTAAATTATCCACATGAATATGGAGACGTACCCCATGCAACATCTTATGGGGTATATGTTTCTCAGTTAATTAGATTCTCTAGAGCGTGTAGCAACGTACGTAAAGATTTCAACGAGCGGAATATTTTCATTACCAGCAAGCTTTTTTCTGCTGTTTTTACTAAAATCATTAAACGTTTTATTAAAAGAGGTTATGATCCCACTATTTTAAGGCATACTGCATGCTGAGTGTTCAACCCTTTTACAGTTGGACACTACGTTTTCCTCTTTTGATTACATCTGACGGACCAGGTTGGAGACTCTATGATGGACAGTTCTTGAAGCCCTTTGGGACTTAATTGCCTTAATGTTCATCTTCTGCCTTGCTTCGTCGGGCCCTTGTAGGTGATTTTCTTGTTCCTTTAAGACATTGAGTACTTTTATTTTGGTCATTGGGTTTTCTTTTATATGTTTCTACATGATCATTTTGGTGTTTTACTTATTTCATCTTTTGTAATCATAACAACCGTTAGAATTTCACTTGGCGGGGATTCATTTTATTTACAATGTCTCGTTTATAGGAACATGGCGGGACTACGGTTTGGTGCACCATTAACCGGTTTAAACTCCCCAGTAGTACTTATGCTGCTGACCGTTCCAAGGCGGCGCCCTCGATCTGTGTTCCTCAGATGTATGTCTTGTTGTTTCATACTGTTTTGGTGACACTTTTGTTTGTGTCCCTTGTTGTTGTCTCGTCTACGGTAAGTATTTTCCCTTTCCCCCCTAGTTTTATTTCTTTATTTCGCCTCCTTCCCCGAATTTCATATCCCCTTTCCCCTGTGCCCTTTAATTAGTGGGGCTATTAATCAATCAGTTATATGTTTTCTGAAATTATGATTTCCTTGTCGGTTACTATTATTTCTTCATGTGTATCATTTTAGTGATAAGCCTGACAGTGCTCTCCCTTGCGCCCTGTCTTGTTTTTGTTTGGGATCCTCCTGGGCTCCTTGCCTCTGGTTCTTGTTGCTAGGTCGTCTGGGGGTTGCGTTTATTGAACGCCGCCTTCCCTTTTGATCTTGTTTGTCATATTTTAGTGGCTAAAACGAGAACCGCGATACGTAAATGGACCAATATCTTGTTTACTGTGCAGCAAATTCGAAGAAACGAATTAGCGCTTACGGTTGCCGAGACATTATACTTTTAACCTCATCAAAAATATTTTCATAAAAATGTTTATTTTTCAAGATCATTCGTGAAAATGACGACCTCAGTAGCGTATTGATGGCAATTGTTAGTTTTGTTGATATCTTTAAATACACTAACGTACATATTAATCTTTGACTTTTTATATTCCGTATGCCTGAGACTTTTTTTCAATCTAGTCGTGTCATATTACAATTAATTTAGCAGATAAAACGTAATTGAGACCAATTTTACAGGTAACGCCGATTTCGTGAATGAAGCACTGAAGCAACGGAGGTTCTCTCATTAAAAGTATTTAAATCTTATTTTACCAGCTTCCTTCTATTATTATACGACACTTGAAGTTGGACAAATGTCTTAGGTATTTTGGGGTCACAAGGTCAAAGGTCAAGGTCACTTTTACCTTAAAACTCAAAATGATTTCCGGAGCATAACTTAAGTTCCATTTGGCCCACAGTATTCAAACTTCATAGGATGATTGTCCATATTGGGTAGAAGACCCTATTGATTTTGGGGTCACAAGGTCAAAGGTCAAGGTCACTTTTACCTTAAAACTGAAAACAGTTTTCACTTAATAACTTAAGTATTAATCAACCTACAGCTGTATAGTTTTAAAGGATGAACAGCCATGTCCAATACATTACCCCTATAGATTTAAGGGTCATAAGGTCAAAGGTCAGGATCACAATGATCTTTACACTGAAAGTTGTGGTTTCTGGAGCATAACTACAACTTGATGCTGGTGCTTTGAAAACAGCAACTGTATATATATATATACATGAAGGTTCTTTAGCTATAAATGAGGATTGCTTTTTGAAGGAGGTAATACTGTATTTAATGTATTTAATTCCCATGTCTTACAAATGTTTCATCCTAACTAACAAAAAAACACTTTCGGGCATATAATGCTCCGCCTAGCGGTGCTCTTGTTTGTAAATGTGTACATGAAGTTTCATTACTAAGTACTTTAAAGGTTGTTTTTTGTGTATCTTTGCAGGATTTCATTTCTTGGTGGAAGGTTTTTGGAAGTACCATGCGCCAGAGTACATCCCAGTTGTTATTTGGTTTATTTTATAGTGCTTACACAAATTAAAAGCTGCAGAAAAAGTCCAAGGGCCAATGTATTATTTTTCTGTGCTAAATTTAGTTGGATAGTATTGTTGTTGAAAGTTTTAGCCACCAAATGACTGTACGGGATATGCTGTGTTCAGAATTTAGTCTTAGATGTGATGGATTTACTATAAAGAGTACGAAAATTCAGTAGGCCGTCTCCACAAATAACTTCAATTTATAAACCAGGTTGTACAGATAATAAAATAGACCATTTAACGATGCGGACCGAAAGTAGTATTTCTCATGAATGCACAAGCTGCGTAGGGCAAAAAGAGCATATAATTATAGTAGAAGTTCATAGACGATTCCGAATTAGCCAGCCCACATAGCTCAATAGGTTAGAGTGCGAGAATTGTAATCTCGACATTGTGGGTTCGATTCCCGGGCTGACCAACTAAAATTACTAATCAATCTTTCGGATGAAACTTTAAATCTAGGTCCCGTGTTGTATGAGTGCTTTAACAGTCAATATTATATACAGACAACAAATACTGCAATATTACATCATCTATCTTATCATTCATACAATTTAAATATTCTAAGCCACATAATAAAGAATTATTAAATTTCCACAAACCTTTCCCATGTACAATATTTTGTAAATCAATTTTAAAAATTATGATAGAATGGTCAGATCTATAACTTACATCTGTATCACAACCTCTAACATGTGGTAATAAATCTTCAGTAATAAGGAAAAAATCTAATCTGGCTTGCTGAATTGGATTTGTGCGTCGCTATGCATACTTACTGCAATTACCATTTAATTCCCGAAATGGATCAAAAAGACGTTTTTGATCAATGTAATTCAACAATACATATCTAGAATGACAGTAGTAGTAATGACAGGACATAGTCACGTGCGCGAAAAAATGTATATGACAAATAATACAATTATGGTTACAAGTTTGAGAAACTTCGTGTACAATTATACGCTTTTAATTCTTAATAGATATAACACTAAAAATGAAACGAAAATGTTTTGGTCAATCGTAGATATCTAAACGTTTATGATAGAATTTTTAAATTTGCAGAATAAGTAAAGAATGAATTTGAATGTTCTCAGTAGGAACAATTTGTTAGTTTCTTTTATTATGTATCAGTATTGAAAGGACAAAAGGGGTTTTACAACGTTTAAATAATGGTTTTAAAGCATTCTAGACATTTACTGCCTGAAGAAAGAAGCGCTGAATCATAAAAATAGCAAAATGTAAACAAAGTAGTATTTTTAAATACATACAAAATGTTAAATTATTGTAACTGACCTAGTAGCCAAATGGCAACAAAAGTAAAAAAATGGTCCGGTACAGCAATCAGTAACTTTTGTAAGCACTATAAAGAACACCAAATAAAAAAGCAAAATAAAAATAAAAGCATAGCTGGGCATATTGACGGAAAATGAAACATTCTTTGAGTGGCGTCCTCAATATGTTCAACCTTCCAGAGTTTAATATATTGAATTACCTTATCGTTGAGATTCAATACTTTCTCACACCTGCACATTGCGTATGTTTCAGCAAAGAGAGTAAATATTTACAGAACTTAAAAATCACGAATAACAAAAAATTATGTAGCAAAATCCCCTGATTGGAAGTAGATCACGGGATCACCGATCTTGGGATCGACAACAATCATTTTGGATGTCTGGTCATTGCTTATAAATAAGCCTGCTACAATAACACCGTTAACCACTAAGTTACTATCACCGTTGTCCGACTGAACAAAAGTACTATAATGTCCAAGTGTCACACGGAAAACATAAACCCCGGTCACTGGAGCGACGAAAACACCGTTATGTACGTTATAGGCATTGCCTATATTTGTTGTCCGGTAATCAAACACGATGCCTTGACCTTCACCAAGATAAGGCGTTGGTGTAGACTTGTATGCGTAGAATGCAACCCGACCGATGGTGTCACTTCTGCTCACCCTGCAAATGTATCCTGCAATACAGCTTTGTTATAATTAAGCTTTTTGCATTAATGATTTGTAGTGAAATAACATGACATTTTTGTGTAAAATGTTTAGTTTTTAGTTTAAACATATTTAATTCTCAGAATATATATACATGTTACAATTTACAATATACAGAGAGCAATTCAAATGTTCTTAAAAAACAGGATTAGAATGAAAGACAACATGTCTTATGAAATTCTTCTCCTAAGTGAGTAATTGACATTATAATAGGCGCTTAAGTAATTACATATTTTATAATCTGAGACGACTATAATATTAAAAAAATCACGAGTTTATATAAGAAAAAAAGAAAACACAAAATTTGATATGTATTTAAATGCTTTAAGAAACATAGTATATGTTCCATTGAATATATTTAGAATGAATATATATTTAGAATGAATATATTAATGGATCGAATTAACATTTATATTAATATAAACATACAAAGTAGAATAGTATTTGAAAAGAACACAGAAAGGTGAAAAGGTAGTGAAGAAGGAGAAAGATAAATAATGAGGTATAAAGTATAGGAATATAATGATTAAGTGTTTAGGTGTTAAATGAATCTTTTTGTCTCTTGGATGTAAGTGTGTACGTGTGAAAAAATTATGTCATTAGTTTGGTCAGAAAGGTCTGGGTTGCCTAAAAGATGTCAACATTATTCAAATTTCGAAGTAACTTTTGTCGAGCTGTGTCAAATTGTGTTCATTCGAAGAAGAAATGAAAGTTATTTTCTATTTTGGCCGCAAAGACATAAAGGCGATGCAGTTATGTTTTTCAAAGACAAATGGTCGTTTAGAGAACTACACTTTGTTCGAAGTCTTGTATGAAGAATTTGAAGTTTTCTTTCACCAGAAAAGTAATAGGCGTGTGCCGTATATTTTTGTTTGAATGATGTGAGAGTTGGAAGGTTACGGACATCGTGTGGATGTTCCATTCCCTTATTGCAGTCGAAAAAAAAGTTAAAATAAAGTGTAGTTCTTGCATATATTCCCGGAATATTGTCAATATTTCTTAGGTTGTACCTATCATTAGTTGTTGTTGGGAGAATTGAGAAAAGATAATCTGCAGCTAGTCCGTTTTGAATTTTAAATAGTAAGATCATTCTATGAATATATCGTCTTTCTTCGAGAGATTCCCAGTTTATTTCATTTGAAAGATTTTCGAGTGAAACAAGTCTTGTTAAAATGTTTAAGGTAACAAGATCTACGGCTTATACAATGTTGAGCAGAAGTTAATATTTATTCGACCTAAATTTATTGTACAAGTATTTACATATAAGCATATGAGAAATAGACCAAGTTTATGTTTACAACTGCATGTAAAATGAACAGCTAGCCATACATGATTGATATATTTACTTGATTTTATCTTTTAACACTAAAATACGGCTGTCTAATGGTTTGCTATTATAAAGTTACTGCATGCACATGTAAAGCTTAGTGTTGTTGTTTGATCTAGAAGCAGAAACGTCAATTGTAAAGCTTGCATAGTAAACATACAAGTTCGATATTTCACATTGATTATTAGTGTCTCTCTAAACAAACTAAAACCACTATTATAATAAACAAGTAAATACAGCTATAACTTCTACTGTTATGTTTTTAAAACTAAATAAATATGTCAACGGTAATCGTCTACTGCTCTTATGCAATATGCCCTTCCTTTTTGAGTTGCCTCCCCTAGATAACAAATTTAAAAAAAACAAACACGCACACACTTCATATAATTCAATGACTTATGACCAAATGATAAGCGTCTTGTTGCAGTTGAATATGAATAGCCACAGCTTAAGTAAGCAAAATTTTGCATAGATTAGTTTTGTTTGGTCTTGCACACAGGCACCACACTATCAATATGACGAAATTTAATTAACAAACACTGATGAAATTTTATTTCAGAAAGCATAAATGAAAACAAATGATCTGCAACACAACATAACGGTATTTGTTATGACTGTTGAGTATTTGGGCAGAGTTCAGAAATGAATAAATACTTCATTTAGTTTGATGACGTTATAGAGGGTGTTTAAATTATACATAAGACTCATTAAAAAATGTTGTTGTTTTTTGTTGTTTTTTGAAAAATTCAAATTGTACCAACCTATCCTAATGAAATCTAAATCACAATTTGTTTTAACTATACTTCCAATAATTCAATAAAATTACCAAGTATTCAGTGTGAAAAAGACCAATGTCGTGTATATGACAAAAAGTAATCAGTTCAACCATTTACGCAACAAACGAACTTGTTGAGTCATCTGTATATAGAGCAGAAATCCACTAGATCTACTGAATGAACTATAGGAATCACCGAAAATTCCATCACTTGATATCGGACACGACATCACCTGCTTTGAACTAAACAACAATAACTTTAAAAGACTGATCCTAGAACATGTACATCCCCGCCGCTATAGTCCTATTAACCATTATGATCGCATGTCCACTTGTAGAAAGGGAAACATGTTTAAATAGACTGAATGTTACACACACTGAGGACATACGTGCCAGCTGCTAGTATTTGGGCAATGACAATTTGTTCGTTATAGGCGTTGTCACTTGACGTGTTCCAAGATGAGTCAAATGTGACGTTATCTAAGCCAAACAAAATGCGACCCTAGTTTCATCGCTTGATCTCTGGATTCTCCTCCCAGATATACAAATATATCAACTGTGCTAAAACTGTGATTTTTTAACAGCAAAATTAAAACCAAAAACTATTATTTAGAATACCATTTTGATAATAATAATAATAATACTATTAATAATAATAATTAATAATAATAATGAAAATGATAATGAAAGCTTTATTTACAGAGAGAAACACATAATTATGACATACATGTATACAGATTTGTAACATCTTATTTACTAGGCGGCTTTCTAAATAAAACAATATAAATCGAAGAACATATACATTTATTCAGACCAATTAAATGGTAATCATAGTGTTGATATATATCTTAACACATTCTTTAACAAAATCTTCACGCCCATGTCATACTTTGAATGTGTCCCAAACTTGTGGTCTTACGCTTTTAGTTCCAATTGTTGTTTCTTAATGTTGGTGTCTTACCAAGTTCCACTGTTTCTGTTGAAACGTCATCAAGTTTGCTTCACATACTACACTGGTTTACAATGCGCACATTTTCAAGAAATAGTTCAAATAATAAAATCAATAGAAACATATCATTTGGATTTTCTGACAAAAGATTATCTAATATGACGTGTTCCAACATCCGCACATAATTCTTTCATGGTTTGTTAATACACATGATACGTGATACATGTACTATCAACAGTATTGCATACTTTGCATCATAGACCAATTCATTTTAAATGTCATTTTTGTTTGCAAATTAAAATGTAAAAAACATTGAACGACGCTAGATGTAAGGTGCATCTTTTAAGTATATTACTTTTTTTACTTTTGTAAGATTATAACTAGACTAGTGTCCATCTACTTAGCCCACATCGCTGTGGGTTCAAATACCGCCATGGACTTAGGATTCTGACGTATGAGGAAGCTAGCCAGGTAGCTTACGGAACGTCGGTGGTTCTAATCAGGTTCCCCGTTCGTGCACGGAGGGGCACCAGAGGTCTCCCTCCACCAGTAAAGCTGGTCAGTTTATAATATCGACTCAGATGACTTCAAATTTAACCAATTATTTAGTACATAAATCCTTTCCTGTCTCATAGATAGCAAGTCCCCAGAACACTTACATACCGTTAATATTGACCTTTATACCAATTGTTTTATTGTGACATTTAACGGTAGTCTTGTGACATTTAACGATAAAGGAAACTGCTGCGATATTTAACGTCATAATTGAAACATTTAACGGCAAAAAAATGAGACATTTATTGGTAGTTGCGACATTTAGCGGTTAAAGCGCGACATTTAGCGGTTAGTGCGACATTTAGCGCCGTTGTGACATGTAACGGCACCACTTTTCTACTGAGACAGAAATTAATTGACAATTGAGTTTGATTCAAATGCCCTCTATAACTTTCTGTTTAAGCACATATGAAGTTCTTTTAACCCATTACTTCATGAGCATTTTGTGAAAAATGGCTGTTTTCATTGAAAAGTCTCCCGTTACAAGTTCAAATTGCTATAATACTATAAAAACTTCTTCAACACTAAGCAAACTTGGCACAAATGTTGACTGGACCATTGCCCTTGCAACAACATGCTCAGGCTTAAATTTTCTGTTACCATGGCAACGAGGGGACATCTCAAAATTGCCAAAAATCACTATTTTGCGTTGATTTTTTCCATCATAATTTATTTCAAAGTGCTGCAACTTCTCAATAGCGTTGGTTACACGTTACCTTATGATCAATCTGGGGTCATTTATAGCCTCTCACAAGTCCAAAATTTTCTTGGCGATGAGGGGGACTCCGCCCCCCTTCAAACCCCCCAAACAGAAGGGGGCACATCCCCCTTCTGGCAACCCCCTGATGTATCTTTTGGTTGGGGGGCCGCGCCGAAAAAGTGGTCACTTTTTTTAACAATTTCTCAAACAAAAACAAGTGTTGGGGGCCTAAATAAGGCATTTTTTCACCATTTGAGACAACAAAAAAGGGGGGGGGTGAAAAAGGCGTTAAAAGGCGTGTATATGACGTAATGGGTTAAAACAGTTAAATGAGAAAGAAGTGTTTTCTAGCACGTGATACTTTCAGTGTTTTCTATTTATTTAGTTAACTATAGTATGTGTTCACCAAGGTCATAACGGAACAAGAGATGTTTGTTACACAAGCATGTCCACTCGTCAGCATGTTTTTCTGAAACCGTTTTGACATACAAGGCCATTGTAACCTTGACCGTTGAGCCTTAAGGTCAAAATGGGTCATCTAATGTCCAAGTGAAGTTTGTGCGCCCAGGGCCAATAGGTTGTCGAGTTATTGGCCGGAAACAGTTTCGACATACAAGGTCAATGTGACTTTGACATGTGAGCTCTTGACATCAAACTCAGTAGGAGTCATGTATTGGCCAAGACAGTGAACAGATAAAGTTTGTGCGCCCAGGGCCAATAAGTTGTCGAGTTATTGGCCGGAAACCGTTTCGACATACAAGGTCAATGTGACTTTGACATGTGAGCTCTTGACATCAAATTAGGAGTCATGTATTGGCCAAGACAGTGAACCGATAAAGTTTTTGGGCCAAGGGCCTATTACTGCTGAGTAATTTGTAAACAAATTTGGCAAACATGGTCAATGTGACCTTGACCTTTGACCAAAAAATTGTTAGGGCTCATCTACTTCCCAAGACCAATGCACCTATGAATTTTTACTGTAGTAGGCCAATGCGTTCTAAAACAATTGATCGAAAACACTGGCGGATCGACCGATACCATGCTGCAAAAATGTGCTCCTTCTTCTACGAAGGGGGCATAACAATGCTGGTTAAGTAAGCATGAAGTGAACAAAGAAATATAAACAGAACTATTAAGATGGGAACTGTTCTGGTATACTTATACAAGGCCACAGTAACCTTGACCTTTGACTCCTGGACCCCAAAAGCAAAGGGGCTATCTACAGCCCAAGACAAATACATCTATGTAGTCTGTGAACCAGGGGCCCATGAGTTGTCGTGTTATTGGTTTGAAACCATTTTGGCAAACATGTACACGGTAAATGAGATCTCGACATTTGAGTCTGTGACCCAGAAAATCATCTGCAACCCTTTCACACTTATTATGCTGTAACCATATAAATAGCATTACAGGTTCATTTTCAAATCATTTTTTTCTGTTATAAATACAATATACTTTGCAGGAAACCTAAACAGAAACCGTGTTTGGCCTCTATTTCCTGTGGTACTGTTCTGTTTTCTGTCTTCGTGTTTACAGCATACATTACCACGACATAAATACAGTGTAAGATGAAAGAGCTGGTAATGCGTGTTAAAATTCGCAATTATTGTGGTAAAATAAACAAAGATGTCTGTAATATAAGTAACTTGCTTCTTGATATATTTATCGCCATTTCAATCAAAATATTTACATAAGAATTCGTTTATATGTTTGAAATACATAATAGACCACGGTATGTTTTAAAGTTAATATGCCATTAACATAAATCTCTTTAACAAAATAGAATATGTTTAATTCTTGACGAAAGAAAATTTCATATACTAATGTGAGGAATATTAAATAATAAATTTGTTTCATAAACAGTAAAATAATACAACATTTCAGTATAAGGATAAAGTATAAACTTACTGAACAATGCGGGCTAAGTGCACGATTCTAGGGGACATGCGTGATGAGAATTGTTCCTAAAATTAACATTTTCATAATTTCTGACCAATAAAAGTTCTTGATTTTTCTATTAGACGCGGTTTTAATTTAGACTCTCCGATATGGATTTGGTCTAGCAATCATTCATGCTTCATAAACAAGTGGTGTTTATCGGCCATTTAACACCGGTTTGTCTTTTAGGTCCGAAAAAATTAACCACGCATACACATCAAAACTCCAAACCGGTGTTGTATAGAAAATTAACCCCGCTAAGACCGGTATAATTTTATAAATGAATCGTAAGTACAGAGCAAACGAAATCTAGATCGATGTTACTTTAGTACTGCATTTTTATTAATTATGTGCGAGGATATACATGTCTTTTGTTAGAAGTTTCGTATGTAAAATGATTGTATTCTGTATTCCCTGACAATGTTTAATTTAGAATGGTAATGTATGTTTCTGCTTTTTATGTTTCGTTATTATGAAAAAATACATTGTAATATAAAAGTAAGTTGTTTGATAAACAAATAAAAGATAATCTACTATTTGATAATTTACTATTTGATAATTTACTATTTGATAATTTACTATTAGATAATTTGCTATTACTATTTGAGTAAGAGTAATGGATAAATTCTGAAGGTAAATGACAGAATTTGTTATGGACGTTCTGTTGGTATTTAACAACATTAAGCAACTAAAAATTTAAGTCATTATATGTGTAAATACGAAGGATCCGTGATTTTATGCCCTATTTGAATAAATAGCTCATATTTTACTAGATATGTTTAATTAATAGTTTTGACCTAGTTACAGAGTTGAATAGCTCAGGGATGACTGTATTGAACGGTATTATTGCTTATTTGCAAAAAGAGTACAACAAAAAACATTAAACATGCTCTAAGCAATTGTAATAATTCATATAAAACATATTTTGTAAATATTTGTTGCCTAGAGTGATACACCATATGTTATGGACTTGCTCATACATCATCCTGTATTTTTAATGTTAAAATAATTGTATTTCTAGTCAAAAACGTTTTATTTGTTTGCGATGACATTTTTACACTGCCGTGTGTACTTTCTAGAGCGTCCTCTAATCAGGATTTATGTTCATAAACTTTTACATAACTCCCAAGATCAATTGAATTAAAAAGGTAAAAGCTTCAAATTCGGTTCTGCTTTATTGTTTTGTTATTTGTTGTTCATTAATCAAATCTATACCGTACCGTCCCATTCTAAGTATGTTAATGAACTAGGTCATCTTTCAACATGGATAATAATATCCATTTATCATTTATAGTGAAAATTTCCAAAACTATACTGACTATATAGCGTACAGTGCACTGTATTTTGGTAACAATACTTTATTAAATTTCATATTGCATTTGATGTAATTTAGAAAAAGATAAAAGCGATACTGTTGCAGTAAAAAGGTTTTTGTTCCACGTAGGGTAATTATGTATAGGTTGTTCTGTAGTCGTTTATCCTTGTAGTCTATATATAAGGGCAATCTAGACCAATATTCCTTGTGTTGTTTTATATAAGGACAATCTAGACCAATATTCCTTGTGTTGATTTATATAAGGACAATCTAGACCAATATTCCTTGTGTTGATTTATATAAGGACAATCTAGACCAATACCCATTGTGTTGTTTTATATAAGGGCAATCTACACCAATATTCCTTGTGTTGATTTATATAAGGACAATCTAGACCAATATTCCTTGTGTTGTTTTATATAAGGGCAATCTAGACCAATATTCCTTGTGTTGTTTTATATAAGGACAATCTAGACCAATACCCATTGTGTTGTTTTATATAAGGGCAATCTAGACCAATATTCTTGTGTTGTTTTATATAAGGGCAATCTAGACCAATATTCCTTGTGCTGTTTTATATAAGGCAATCTAGAACAATATTCCTTGTCTTGTTTTATATAAGGGCAATCTAGACCAATATTACTTGTGTTGTTTTATATAAGGGCAATCTAGACCAATATTCCTTGTGTTGTTTTATATAAGGGCAATCTAGACCCATATTCCTTGTGTTGTTTTATATAAGGGCAATCTAGACAAATATTCCTTGTGCTGTTTTATATAAGGGCAATCTACACCAATATTCCTTGTGTTGTTTTACATAAGGGCAATCTAGACCAATATTCCTTGTGTTGTTTTACATAAGGGCAATCTAGACCAATATTCCTTGTGTTGTTTTTATATAAGGGCAATCTAGACCAATATTCCTTATGTTGTTTTATATAAGGGCAATCTACACCAATATTCCTTGTGTTGTTTTACATAAGGGCAATCTAGACCAATACTCCTTGTGTTGTTTTATATAAGGGCAATCTAGACCCATATTTCTTGTGTTGCTTTATATAAGGACAATCTAGACCAATATTCCTTGTGTTGTTTTATATAAGGGCAATCTAGACCAATATTCCTTGTGTTGTTTTATATAAGGACAATCTAGACCAATATTCCTTGTGTTGTTTTATATAAGGGCAATCTAGACCAATATTCCTTGTGTTGTTTTATATAAGGCAATCTAGAACAATATTCCTTGTGTTGTTTTATATAAGGGCAATCTAGACCAATATTCCATTGTGTTGTTTTATATAAGGGCAATCTAGACCAATATTCCTTGTGTTGTTTTATATAAGGGCAATCTAGACCAATATTCCTTTTTTGCAATCTAGACCATATTCCTTGTGTTGTTTTATATAAGGACAATCTAGACCAATATTCCTTGTGTTGTTTTATATAATGACAATCTAGACCAATATTCCTTGTGTTGTTTTATATAAGGACAATCTAGACCCATATTCTTTGTGTTGTTTTATATAAGGACAATCTAGACCAATATTCCTTGTGTTGTTTTATATAAGGCAATCTAGACCAATACCCTTGTGTTGTTTTATATAAGGGCAATCTAGACCATATTCCTTGTGTTTTTTATATAAGGACAATCTAGACCAATATTCCTTGTGTTGTTTTATATAAGGACAATCTAGACCCATATTCCTTGTGTTGTTTTATATAAGGACAATCTAGACCAATATTCCTTGTGTTGTTTTATATAAGGACAATCTAGACCCATATTCCTTGTGTTGTTTTATATAAGGACAATCTAGACCAATATTCCTTGTGTTGTTTTATATAAGGACAATCTAGACCAATACCCATTGTGTTGTTTTATATAAGGACAATCTAGACTAATATTCCTTGTGTTGTTTTATATAAGGGCAATCTAGACCAATACCCATTGTGTTGTTTTATATAAGGGCAATCTAGACCAATATTCCTTGTGTTGTTTTATATAAGAACAATCTAGACCCATATTCCTTGTGTTGTTTTATATAAGAACAATCTAGACCAATATTCCTTGTGTTGTTTTATATGAGGGCAATCTAGACCAATATTCCTTGTGTTGTTTTATATAAGGGCAATCTAGACCAATATTCCTTGTATTGTTTTATATAAGGGCAATCTAGACCAATATTCCTTGTGTTGTTTTATATAAGGACAATCTAGACCAATATTCCTTGTGTTGTTTTATATAAGAACAATCTGGACCCATATTCCTTGTGTTGTTTTATATGAGGGCAATCTAGACCAATATTCCTTGTGTTGTTTTTATATAAGGGCAATCTAGACCAATATTCCTTGTGTTGTTTTATATAAGGGCAATCTAGACCAATATTCCTTGTGTTGTTTTATATAAGGACAATCTAGACCAATATTCCTTGTATTGTTTTATATAAGAACAATCTAGACCAATATTCCTTGTGTTGTTTTATATGAGGGCAATCTAGACCAATATTCCTTGTGTTGTTTTATATAAGCATAAAGTCACTACTATTTGCATATAAAAAGATAAGAAAAACATTTCGTTAATGTTTCAGTTTTTATTTATATCTGTTTATATTCAGTGTTATTTTCATCCATCCATATCTCCGCCTTCTTTGAAAACTGAACAAGGGCTCTCAATAGGAACACATGCATTTGCCAGATAACATATAAATTTATAGGTTTTGTCGATATCATCTAGAAAACAAATGGGCATAGCTCTCCGATTCTCTCCCACTATCTGTTTGAGCTTAGAAAAGTTTATGACTGTATTTGACACGAGCTGGGAATTTTCATTAACTCTTCGCCTTAAGGTATAATATAACTTCGGAATATGAGCAAAGAATTTGATCGAAATTCAATTATATGAAAAAGGCAATGTGCTGTTAATATCATTGCTGATACCATTTGACCAGGATTGATCGGAATGCTTCAGACATAATCAAGACGAAGTAATCTGAAGAAAATCGGCTCTTTTTGAAGTTGCCATCCAATAAGTGACTACGCTGATTGCTTTTGATTACCTAGCCCATAATCGTTTTTACTGTTTACTAAATGAGATTTGGTACAGGCATTAGTTAAAACGGAATTACTGTGACTTTCCTTACCTTAATAAGTGTTACTTTCTTATAGTGACCAATATGAAGTTAAGTTATTCAGCGTCTATAAAATGTATGATATGAAAATGATTACGGAATTGCATATTTACCGAGTGCGAATTTAGGACCAATTTCGAGCTTTTATTTGTGAAAATTTGTGTCATATTACTCTTTGTTTTTGAAACAAAATGTTAATATTCATAAGCTCTTAAGATTATTTTGCAATAATTGAGAACTGTTAACTGTTTATTTTACAAAACAATACATTGTAATGAAATCAGCCACCTTTCTTTGAACGTTTAATTTATTTTTAAATATACAAACGACTTCAATGTAAAGTGCGTGAAATGAATAAAACATAACGTTACATACATCATGCATATTTATGAATCTCCCAGTGTACGAGATAGCACTGAAATGACAAGATATGACTGAACTTGGAATATTTGTTGAGCTGCTATGTCGTGACATTAAATTACAAGAAAAAACGGATATCATTGTAAATTTAGTTGAAATTTAATTTTGATATCGTATTCGCTGTTACTTACATACAATGTCTAAATAACTCCATCCGAAACTGTTGTTAATGTTTAAGAGAAATATACCGTCTGTCCGCAGCAGATGATATTTCGCACGACCTAGTAATGAAGAAGAGGTCAACGGGGGTCGCATGGTGTTAAATCTAACAAGAAATCTGAGATGATTTATTCCACAAGATTCGTTCCTACAAAAGACAAACTTGCTCATTATCTTCACGCGTCTTCCTGAAGAAGTCTTATGTTTTTAATCGGCCAATCAGGGGACGGATTGCAAATTAATATTTGGTTCATTTTTTCGCGGAGTATCTTCCGTTTTTTCGGGCTCAGCGACCGATTTACCGAACATCATTATTTTCAACATGCGCGTTACTTTCGCTTCGTCAATTTATCGTGATGAATTGAAAAGGATTTCGACACTTTTCAGACAAATAACTTCTTCAACTATATGGTGTAAAGGGAAGTCAATTAGTCCTGAAAAGAGAACAAAAGATAGTTGAAACTGATATTAAAGCTCATTTTGTATTGTTCCGGCTTGTACATTTAAATTGTAACTAAGTGACAAATACGTGTTCTTGGTATTAAAGAACATGATACGTTTCAGGTATACAAGACTTAAGTAGATCTAGTAAAAATATAATTAGTTAACTTTCAGTTTTAAAACATTCGACTGTAATTTCTTATTCCAGCAACAAAATCCCTTCATAACGGATAATGGTAATAAATACGAGATTTATTTTCATCTCTTGGTGTGAAAATTATTATTTTTCTTGTATTTATTGTCTAACCACTCGATGAAATTAGAGGAAAAAACTGGAATATCCTCTACATACATGCAATAAAAAATGATTGAATTAATTAATTGATTTTAGCTATTACCGTATGCTTAAAGGAAAACAAATATTATATTGTTAGTTGCTAAATGTAAAAAATCGGATGTATGATGATTTATATTCTAACTTCTTGTAATGACATCATTATATTTTGAGGGTTAGTATCGGTGCTATTTTATTATTTACTAAAATTGTTTCCGAGTCATAAATCCTTCTTTTTATTCATCTATTGTTATGGAAAATTGTGCTCATCTTCTAGACATAGTAAATAATGCAGTTTATAACCAATTAAAGACGTTTTAGAATTTCGCGGAAAACTATTTTTATACATGACTGAACGTAAAGAAAAAGTCGCAACTAATGCTATTATCATATTGAAATTAAAATTTTAATTTGTATTTCTGATAAAAGTAATCTTTATAAAAGAAATTAAAATCCATAATAGTTCCCTCTTATTTCCTATGTTACACATAACCTGACGTAAAAGGTGAAATATAATGATTAAATTTCATTTATTCCTTCTGCGCGTTTTTGATACCATCTAAATGGCGAGAAGATTGTAAGATATTTAATCTCACAATTATGTCTGGAAAATATACTCATGTCATTAAAATTTATTGCCGTCTCAATTTTCATTCGATTAGTTTTATTGTTTCTATTATCAGCCTTAGTCTTATGAAAGTTAGGTTTAAACGTTCTACGTGCCCGTCATCTGGTGTGTCGAATTCCCGTGGGGCTTTGTAACATATATCATCGGATTCATTTCCTCACGTGCTATCTTTCTTAACTCTTGACTAGCTATCATTATATCTTTTATATTACTGTTCCTTTGGGCATAACCACTTTGACAAAACTTCTTTTGAACTTTTAATGGATAGTTTTTCGTCCATAAAGCATGCCCACAGCTCAACAATTGTCACTTAAGCGTTTAAAACAATTGTTTCTATAATTTGCAACGCAATACGGTATAAAAGTAAATGATAAAGAAAACGCTGACAAACTTTGTGTTTAAATTAAGTTTATTTATTCAATTAGAAAATAAATTTGTACATAATAAAAAATTAGATGTACAATAAGTGAACGAAGTCTTGTTATAATCCTAGTAATTATAGTGGTGTTGTAAAGTAACTAAGTTTAAGACGAATATATGTACAGAATGGTTATGATAGAACCCGGCCCCACCCCCCTCCCCAACTACCCCCGTCAGAATAACCCGTCCCTTACAATCGAAAACGTACATTTACAATGACCATAAAACTGCCATACATATAGTTTTGATATATAACGAAAATGTTAGGTTGTATTTACAAGGATTGCATTATTCTTAATGTTCTTCACTACCTGAACTCCAATACACTGCTTTTATAATCACTCATGCCTCGTAACTTCAGGACTACGAATTTGAGCTCAAACCGTACATTGTTCAACAAAAATGCACTTAGACTTGATATCTATTTTTATTCTAAAAATGCTAATTAAAAAAAGAGAATTGATAAATAAACGTTTCAGTAGAAGTAATTTTCCGTACGTCATTTGGTTATTGACGTCATATGACGTCATATGGCAAGTAATCATTCGTTTTTATGCTGTGCATAATTTAAAATCGTATAAATGCACTTGATTGCCCTATCTGTCTGACATTTAACATTAAAGCATTATTTATTATAGTTAAAAAACATGTCAGGGTGTTTTTCTCAATTAAAATGAGAAGGCAATGGCAACAATGAGATATTTCAAAATTATGCTGTACTTTATGGTACCTAACTATAGTGGCTGATTTGTGCCATTCGTGTTTTTGCCCCGCGACCCCGCCAAGCGAAAAGTCGAAAATTAACAAGTCAAAATGACGGGGACGCGGAGCGAAAACACGCTTATTAGCGAGGGTGCGGGGCGAATTTTAATAAATAAAACTTCGTCCCGCGGGGGCGCGGAGCGAAATTTAAGAAATAAAACGACTGGGTCGCGGGACGAAAGCACGCTAATTAGCGAGGGCGTGGGGCGAAGTTTAATAAATAAAACTTCGCCGCGCGCCCCCGCTAATAATCGTGTTTTCGTCCTGCGAGCCCGCCAAGCGAAAAGTCGATAATTAACAAGTAAAAATGGAGGGTGCGCGGAGCGAAAACACACTAATTAGCGGGGGCGTTAATTAGCGTGTTTTCGCTCAGCGCCCCGCCGTTTTATTTCTTAAATCTCGTCCCCCGCCCCCTCGGGGCTAAGTTTTATTTTTTAACTTTGCCTCGCGCCCCGCCAATTAGCGTGTTTTCGTCCCGCGACCCCGCCGTTTTAACTTGTTTATTCTCGATTTTTCGCTTGGCGGGGTCGTGGGACGAAAACACGAATGGCACAAATCAGCCACCATATCAAACTGCTTAATATACAAATCGATGTGCTAAGATAAAAAAAAATAAAGTTGATATTTACAGAAAGATTTGTTTTAAAATGATCTACAAATAAGTTTCAATTTGAAAATCAATATTATAACTATGGAATAAACTTAAGAAATAACAATAAATGTAAACTAAACAGTCTGTCACAACAATTTGTTCTATAAATACATCAATACTTGCAATACAAAAAAAATTATTTTGACATGTAGGAAATGTGTCCATCACAGTAAATATAAATTTATGTATAAAACTAAAGTCAATCTGTAGCAATGCTTTTAAATCATAATGATTACAGTGCTTAGTGAAATAACAAAAGTTTAATGTGTCAAGCATATAATTGAAAGTAACAATAAAAGGATAGCAGAAGAATGTTTTTATCATTTACGATCTCTCATTTGAATCAGTTTAGCCTGTAGGGCGATTTTAGTATAATGTACTAGTTGAACAAACAATGCTATCTGCTGAGCCATCTAAAAGATGAAAACAATGTATATTGACTGTTAATAATATGCTGAGGTCAGAACATACTCTAAATTTTCTAAATGTCTTCCTTTCTTCCGAAAATAATTACATAAAACTATCGCTGTGGATTCAGCTAATAGTTTTTGAATTTTCCATTGTATATATTCGTGTTAGTAAGTTCGTTCGTGTTAGTTAGTTAGTCAGTTAGTTCATTCCTTCGTGTCAGTTAGTTCGTTCTTGTTAGTTAGTTAGTTAATAAGTTAGTTAGTTAAACTAACTAACTAACTAACTAACTAACTAACTAACTAACTAACTAACTAACTAACTAACTAACTTACTTACTAACTAACTAACTAACTTACTTACTTACTATTTAACTAACTAACTAGTTTGCTTGCTTGTTTGTTCGTAAAAAAATCAGATTAAAAGATGCAAATTATGAACTAAAGTATACTTAAAACAGTAAAAGAATACACTGATTAAAAATTGAGTGCCTAATTTAGTATTTGCTTAAAAAGAAGTTATTAAGTGAAAGGATTCATTCATTATAAACGCTAGTTAAGGCTCTGCACTGAAAATATATGACTAGCTAGTTGACAGTGTTTACATTAGGTCTATAAATCATTGCTAGCTATATCCCTTTATATTTTCTAGTAAAGTCCATAGCTTTCTTAACTCTGTAATTACGTAGAAATTAATAATGGAGACGGAGGTGGTGAGGTCTCCTAAGGCGACAAGGAGGAACATCCGCCCTAAGTATACAAATGGCATGAGGTCCCCATGGAAACCCTTGGGCACAAAGTGGTACGCTATTGAGTAACACTCTGTCGATATAATGTGCTTATAATTTTCTCAAATTAATAAAGCCTCTTGCAGCATCAATTATGTCCTATCTAATACTAGAGAAGTCGCGCTTGTAGGAAGAAAATGAAGGAATCGCGGATAATTATCTTATTATATAGAGAGATACAATTTACTCTGCCGGAAACACCGCCATGTTTCATATCCGGTTTCGGTGTTTATTACAATATGGAAAGTTTTAATGAAAGCTTTGGCCTAATGCAGAAACCGCAATCTTATATATAATGGAATATTTTAGACTGGGCGAGAGAGGAAATGTTTCTAACCTGCGTTCAGTTAAAGAAGACATGAAAATGAAGCATTCTTATTCATGTTTATCCCACTGACAGAAAAAATAATAAACCTACCTGCTCTGAATATTAATGATATCTTTATGCGAATCATGGTCAACTTGCTCTATATAAAAGAATGTTTGCTACATCCCCTTATTCACTGATAAAATAAGAGGAGTTGAATATTTTGATTAAAAAATCTTATTGTGTTTACATAAACATGTACGTAATATCCATGTTAATGATGAAAATAATAATAATATCAATGATAGTTATAACATCGACAATAATTATTATGATACTAGTAGCTACAATAATAATAATCATTTTATACTAATAACAAGAATAATTATGATAATGCCAACGATAATGATGATTATTATCATTATTATTATTTCAATCATGATATAAATGAAAATAAATAACATCAACAATAATTATTTTTATTAAATTCATTTTCTTTAATTTTGTATGAATTTGATCAATGGGTATAAAAGTAAAATTGTACAGATTTTAAATTTTTGTAGTTTTTTTCCGAGATATTGCTTTACCTTTTTTTCATAAAAAGACCATATTGCGTACGATACAATGGAAATACCTTTGTACTTCATTCATTTTAAAAACTTTGATTTGTTTTATTTTTAAAGTGTTTTGTTTGCGTGAAAGCTTGAATATTTGGATACAAATGGCTTCCCTTTAAGCGAAAAAACAACAACGTATAAGTTTCCATTCAGCAGATGACATTATTCATATGTTAAGTTAAAATGACAATGATGTTGTAAATCATGAATATAAAACATAAATATCAATATATCTACATGTATATTAACATGATTCCATCAAAACCACATGGCAATATACAGTTTTCTTAACATATTTATTTAAGTCTCAATAACAAATATGTATATATCAATCAATATAAAATACAAGATAAAAACAAATGGCATACATATTATAAAACCAGTCATCAATCAAATATTTGTTTTACTAGAGACTTATAAAGTACTATACATTTTATCACTTAAAAATAAGAACACTGTCACATCTTTTCATGACTACCCACTTACTACTCACATACGGAAACTGTAATTAAAATACATCTGAGTTTTGTTTTCAATCATAACTTTGACAAGTCAAAGATCTTGACAAGTATGTCATATCTGATTAAAGTTAGAAATTCAATACCAATCTGCCTATCACATAGAATACGGCTAAAAATTTAATTCAAAACCAGTGCCATAAACAAAATAGCTTAGAGATTTCATTTTGTATTGTGCAGACCCAACCTTTAATATTCTATATCAACAGTAGTTGTGTCAAAATTATGACATGGCATTGTTTTGTATAACACAAAACAAACTCTCCTTATTTTACGGTTCTAATACTAATTCCTTTACCATATACATACATATATTCTAAATGCTATGACCTAGAAAACTCTTGTTAATCTATTGCTTTTATTAAGATTAAAACTTTTAATACCGTTAAAAACTGAATTTAATATAGTTATCAAATGCTCGACATTACAAAATGGTCTAAACAGTTAAAAACAAAAGCATCTGAAAACTTGTAAATTCATGACCAAGAATTGCAATGCTTTGAGGTTTTTTTAAGCCACGTGATAAGTTCTAGGTCAGCATTTCTTATCATTATCACAGACAAATCTATAGACGGAGGTAAACAATGAAAAGTAATCAGTTTTTTAATGTTCCTTAGTTTTCATTTACAGGCATATATATTTTGCTGAAATATTGCTTTTGATAAAAAAATACTTTTTTATTTGATTTCGTTATTTCGTTTGTTCTTTGTAATTTAACTTATTTTTCGCATTTACAGAAAGAATCTTTCTGTTTTTGATAATACAATCACAATAATAAGAGATGACAACAATGATGTTAAGTTTTTTGTTTTTCTATTTATCAGCCATACTCTTGTTGTATCTCTATAATCTGAGTTTTAATAACTTCAGAGGAATGGCAATTAATGAAGCGGCAATCTTATGAGATACGTGAATAAAAACCATAAACATTTTTACAGCCATCTTTACGGTATACTTATTTTAATGATGATAATATACCACCTTAAGGCAGAAGATGAAAATATAAACTCTTATCAAGGTATCGCAGCATTTAAGGTATCTTGATGATGAAAAAGATAGAAAGTCGGTGGTTGTAAATGGCTGAAGAAATAGATAATTGTTATAAAATGCGACAATAGTATAATGAAAGAACAAGGTATTTAATTTTTTATGCATCGTTCAGAATATTTGAATCGTTTCAATTATATGTGTTGTATTATGTTTTAACTGCAAGGATGAATTTTGACACAAAATCATGCATCGATACAAAATACTTATATGTCAGATAATTATAATAATTATAACAAAATGCCTTTATTTCATAATGCATTTTAATAACTCATAAAAAAGATCCAGAATGTATTAAACTACACAATAACATATTCATGCGTTTGCTTTAGTTATTGGTTATAACAAAAATGTATGCATTCAAAATTCTTTCGGCCACGTATTGATGTAGACTTATTTTTATCAGCAATAGTAAGGTAAAGGTCATAGACTCTGGGTTATACACAAAGTCGTTTTAAGTGTTAGCTTATACAAAATTTAATTGATGGAAGTTTTCATTTTATAAATACACACTACTCCTGAAACGAATCAGTACTAAGTAATGAGTGAAAAGTGATAAGCTTGAGTTTATACAGAATCTATATTACATGTAGTTCGATTGTGTAAGGAAGATATTAGCTTAAAGACACAATTTCGAGTCTGTTCAGTAGTAAGCACAAGGAAGCAACAAGTCAACGAGCACTTAAACGTACAGTAACCTAAGAAATAATAATAAGGTTAGATCAACCCATCACTGCATACTAGGGACTTGTGAACCCTAGTTCCATTTATCGTCGCCACTGCCTTCTTTGTAGGGTCACTTACTCTCGTCAGGATATCGGCAGCTAACTTCATACATGATAATTAGGCTATGAAACGTAACCCGAGCTGTAAAAAGCGTCTTGCACGTTACAGAGGATATTCGTGCACGTACCGGGTTAAGAGATCATCATCATTGTTATAAAGCATAAACAAAAACAATGTTCTTTAACAAAAATAAATGTTTAGTTGTTAGTCTTATATACTGAAAAACAATTGAATTGCACAAATGTGGTAGTATTTCGAGAAAAAAAAACATTCTTAATTGACTCAATAGTTATGTTCCTCATTTACACCTCGATATAGTTTTCGATATAAATATATTAAAAGACTATTGTATACAAAGAGTAAAAAGAGAACGAAAAGTGTCAAGCAATAACAGAAAATTATATATATAGTTAAACAAATAAACGGTTTGTATCGCTTTTCTTTTGTCCGTCGATAAATTATTATTATGGGAAAATACTTTTGGTTTTTTATCAAATAAAATATTAGCACATGACTAATTATGATAGTATACCACTCTCGTGTTAGTCAGAATCAATTTAACTAGCAAAATAGTTCGTTAAGTCCACAGGTTACAGATCAAAGATCTTGTTGGTGTTGGCCAGGACGAGAACGGCCGGGTTAATATACCAGTATGTCCCAGTAGTTACTGAATGCTCTACGCATATTCATTTTCTTTATATATCTACAGAATCTGTGGTTAAGTTTGCAAATTATTTGAGGAAGTTGATGACTGAAACTTTTCAAATTCATTGATTGATAGTCACAAAGGAGTGAAAGTCAGAGTTGAATAAAATGTTCCATTAAACATTTATTCATCCCTATAATGATTTATAATTTTTAACTCGTGTGTAAAACGAACAACTTTGATAATGATTTAAATAAGAGTGTACATAGTGGTTATGTTATGTTGAATTTTGTAACAGGTTTATCACGATTATACTTATATACACAACAAATTTTATCTGAAATTCGAAGCACTGCGTCGCAATTCATTGTATTGTTCTGAAAGTCTGTAGAACGTAACATTTCATAAGTTATTTCAATCTAATAGGGAAATAATATAAAGCCGTCATGTGCGCAACATTAAACCTTTATTAAAACACTGAGTAAAATATATATGAAAACATGTTACTTAAAGTGCATATATTACCGACATGTTACTTGTTATATTCTCCAGACAATATTCCCGTCTCTGTGGATGTAAAAGTAGTCATTTGAGTATTTTATAATAGCCTGTTATACATGAATTATTGCTGAAATTCAGTCTTATTACTCGTGAATAGGATAAAGTGAATATTCAGCACAATTTGAAAATGTTGCAGACCCGGTATGATTCACCATGTTCATGGACGGCAGTGATATATGCTTAGCAACCGTCTATACCTGACTATGTACAATAGTCAGGTTCTCTTTATTTTTACTATAATTGAGTAAAGTTTAATTTCATTCAAAAATGTCTTTTCTTTTATCTATCACAACTAAAGATTTTCTCTACATATTATATACAAAAAGAATTAACATTTACAGGTATAATAATAATTTATGGACAATTTTTCATTGAACTTGGTACAATAATGCAAAAGTTGTGTTGGCAAAAACAAGGTGAAACTTGCTGTACATGAATTAGATGCAGTCCAGTCAAACTAAATAGATGAATGGGTTTCTTATGATGTAGACGGACAGAAAATTTCAAACTTTGTCAGCCACATTTGTTAATTGATAATGCAGCATATACATTGTCTTGCAGGACCACACCTCCGTTAATTCAAGGTGGTTGATTTTTTTACACACCGGACTAAACAAAACAGAAAAAACAATGCTTAACTATAAGGTGTTCAGCTAGTTAATATTTTCCCAATAGTCTTGTGTTTATTAAAAATTACAAGGACTGACTGTTTTTGCCCAAAATAAAGCAAAGAAAAAGTGCAATATTGTAAAACGACATTGCAACTCCGTCAGTAATGAAATTCGAATGAAATTTACCTTTACTAAATTATTGTAAAAGGTACATTTATAATTTCTTATTGATACTAGCACCAATTCTCGATCTCATGAACCTATGTCTGAATAATCAATGTAACAAATTAGACAATCAGCAATAATTTAGCATGATTCAAGTTTCGAGTTTTATTGATACACTCAGCATATTTACATATGTTAAGAGGTGTACAATAATATATAAACAAATTTACTAAATGTGTAATCAGGTTGTGTATACAAATTAAATGAACTATTGTAGGGTTAAGAAATATTTATAACTATAATATTTCATAACATCTAATGTAACTAACTGTGATATTGTATACAGAAAATATTTATAGATTAAAAATAAAAAGCAATGTGACTAGCCAGGCGGGTTCTTTAAAGTGTTCGAGTATAGCATAAACATATCTTACTAGGTTGCTAATTTTTGTGGATCTGTTTCATTCATGACTTTCCTAAACGTAAACATATTTTTGTTTGGTGATTAATTTGTGGAAAGAGTCGTTTTCGTTTGTTTTCAAAATAACTACATGAAAAATTGTAATAGAATTCATCACCTATATCATTTGAGTTAAAAGACTACATTTTCTTTCATTTCGAATAATACTTTCCTCTTTCTATAGGGAGGAGATTGTTACACAATCAAAAATTAACAAACGTTTTTAAATATTTGTCTGACAGTAAACAAAGGTACGGTTTAAAGCAATGATCAATGTTGTACATTTTATAATTTAAGCATTTTGTCAATGAATCGACATCACTACGCCATTTTTGCACATATTGGTTACACATTGATATACCAAGGGTTTTTAACAATAAGCTTTTAGAACCAGAAAACTTCTGATTTAACCAAATATAACTCATACCTGTTTCGTCAAAAATGCTCTTGACATTTGATAACCATTTGTACTCTTTACCATAACCCCAAACCTCACATCCATAAGTTAAAATTGGTACAATTGTGTTATCGATTAACTTTAATTGAAAATCAATAGGTAAATCTAGATTTCTTATTTTCTTATATAAACTAAACATTGCCCGTCTTGTTTGATCAACAATATGTTTCTTTGCAACGGCAACTTGTCTGTTCTTAGAAAAAACTATACCAAGGTATTTAAACGTGTCTACGATCTCTTAAACGTGATTATCTACCGTAATATTCCTATGTCTATTTCTTTTATCACCAAATACCATTACTTTTGTTTTATCAAAGTTTATATTCAATTTCCAGGTTTGGCAATAGTTAGAAAAGGTGTCAATTAGAAAAGGTGTCCAACACAGATATAAGATCTTGTTCAGTTTTAGCAAAAAGAATGGTATCGTCAGCATATAACAAAACAACTAATTTCCTCTAGTATAATTGAAGCATCGTTATTACATAACATGTAATTTTCTAAGTCATTAAGGTACAGAGAAAAAATTACCGTTGACAAATTTTCTCCTTGTCTTAAGCCCCTATTGCAACGGAAAAAAAATGGAAAATTTGCCATTTACAGATACGCATGATTCGATTTCACTGTACATGTTCTTCATTACATTTAAGATCTTTCCAGAAATATAATATTTGACAAGTTGACACCAAACGCCTACTCTCCATACAGAGTCAAAGGCTTTTTAAAAATCAATAAAAGCACAAAAAAGTTTTGTTTTCTTATGTTTAAGGTAATCTGTTAACATGTGGAGAATAAAAATATTATCAGTTAAATGATGCTTCCTAAATCCAGCTCGGTTTGAATTTAATAAATAATAACTTTCTAAATAATAGTTTGTGACTCTTTCATTTAGTATACTTGTAAATAATTTCCCTATACAACAAAGATATGTAATAGATCTATAGTTTTCATGCATTTCAATATTACCTTTATTTGAATAGATTGGTCAACCAAGAATCTGGCAAAAAAACAGTGTTTAGAAGACAGTTAAACAATTTGTGAAGTAAAGTACTGCTTCCCTTAATATATTCTTTAGTACTTGATCCAGACCAGCCGCCTTACCATTTTTAAGTTTGTCAATTGCTCTTTGTATCTCAGAGATTGTTATGCTATCATTAAGCCCATTATCAAAATTAATATTTGGAAAATCTGTTTCTTGGTTGTCATTTGCATCTAGAGTATCTGTATTTAGCTGTCTATAAAAATCATAAAATGCTGAAATATCAACATCAATCATTTGTTGTATACTGATATAATTCCAATATTCTTTAGGCGGTGAATTTTTCATGTTTCTTATTTTCTTTCTCTGCTCCCTTTTAAAATTGACAATACTTTTTCTCATAATGTATTTATAATTTTTACTAGAATAATATAAATCAGACATGTTACGTTTATTTTTTGTCCATTGGTATTTTCGCTTTCATCTATGATATATGTTCTAGCTTTTCTGCAATCATTATCAAACCAAAGCTGTCTAATTATCAAACCAAGGCTGTCTATAACCATCTGAAATATTTGTTTTCTTTTTTTATTGTATACCAAATGTTTTCTTTGCAGATGCAAGGAGTGTATTTTCAATGTTTCAAAAAATAGTGTTGATAAAATCTTTATCAATTCTCTCTCAGCTTTCGATTTCTCTAAACATATCACATGATAGATAATTCAATTTTTTGATATACGTGTTAAAGATACAAGCGTATTTCGCAGAAAATGTCTTGTTTGTGACAAATTGCAAAAAACGAAAACAACAAACAAAAACAACAACAACAAAAACAACAACAACAAAAACACACATTGAATTGTCAATATGATATGTTGCAGGCTGCTTTGTAAGTAAGTTCATAGTATTGCGAATTTGATTACTGAATCGGTTTTCGTTATCTCTTTATAATTTATAGATATTGAATCAATCATTTTATGTATACATTAATATTTAGTAAATAAATCTTTTACACCTTAATAACATTGTTGGCGATTTGAAAATAGTTTGCTATCACATGAACTTACTATAACTGGTATTTAGATAGATCCAGATTATAAATATTATTTTACCTGGTATAACTTATCGCATGTAAAATTAACATCATTACAGTGATTCCGATGATATCAACACATTTTGTAAGATAATTGTTTCATTAACCTATATTAACTTAATGGCCCACTTTATGATTGTTCATATACTGAAAGAGGCTAACAGATATTAGATAATTTTTTTACTTTTATGATTTTCTTATAAATTTTCTTTACAATAGTTTTATCAACGTGCTGTTTTTAAATGTGACATCATAGGGTGTATATTATTGATTATAAATATTATTTTATTATAATATTATTATAAACTGTTTACATACTTTATGACATAAAATTGTTTTATGTATGACATCATTGTATATTTGTATTTGATGTCTGAATCTTAACAATACTGTTAAGTCTTTAAGAAACATAATATTGCCTGTCTGTTTGAACAATTCTGATGCTGATGAATTTATATCGCAATCAGTCGTTTTATGCTATTTGCTTTGTATTTGATAAAGCGGGGCAATCACGATCTGCAATCAATATATCTTATATTATATTAATATATTCATTTAATAACCACTTATAAAATAAAAGTGTACATTATTCATAAAGAAAACATTAAAAATGAACTGACTATTCATAAAAAAGAAAAAACACGGCATAGTTATTTCTGTGGAAAAAATCCAAATAAATCCATTGTTGAATTTTTTCCTTCCGCTCAAAAGAATAAATTCAAAAACGGAATAATATTTTTTCCACATCGCCTTGTTATTTTTCTATCAAGATTATCAGTTTAAACGTCTAGGAGTTGTTTACATAGAAAAAACAATTTGTTCCCTATGAACAAATATAAATGCTGGAAATTACAAATTATACACAGTATCGAGGGGTTTTGTGATGATATTCAGTGGCCTGTATTTAAGCTGTCGAACCAAAAAGAGTGTTAAAATCCTTAATAAATAGAACTTGATCTGAAGCATTTTTAAAAGCTTTAATTGACGGAAATTTAGCTGGGTTTTCAGCTTCATATCGTACTACAGAATTCATCAAACGTTACCATACGATTAAATTTTCGCACAAAGAATATTTTTGAATGACATGAGTTTATAGAAAACAATATAATCAAGTGACAGCGATGTAAAATGATTCTTGAGTTGGAACAGCCTTGGGCTGAAAGGACATCCCCGCCTCACCCCAGTTGACCTTAAAACACTATTGAAGTGGTGAATGAGCTTTATGAAAAGGACTGCGTGGATTATTTAGTGCCCAACAAGGTTATCGGTATCACACTTGAGACGAACACAAGCAAATTAATAAAAACGTACAAAATGTAAGCAAATATTCAACATTCCAACTTAAGAAATGAGATAACAATATAACAATTACATTCTACTCCAAATGTGTACAGATATTTGACTCACCATTTAAGTAAACAACTGTTTTTCATACGCTTTTATAACTTTGTTTCGTTTAGGATAAAAAAAGGAGAAGAAACAAGTTAAAACTGACATTTTAAATTTTGTAGCGACTGACTCCATAGGTAAAACAGGTATCAAAAATTGTAATATACAATGCCATTTCAAATATTGTGTGTAGATAAATACTGAGTTTCTGTTGTATGTAAAGCTGCGATTTATTTTTAATGAATACGAATATTTCTATGTTTGAACAAGTTCTTTCCTGCATTTCTTTAGCTTTCTTAAATAAAATAAGTCTTTGAAAAATGCATTTTCTTAAGCGCACAAATTTATAAATATCTTGAAAAGGGGTGCTAACTCAGAAGTTTATTTCGGAAAAACAAAAAAAGGGAAAAACGTAATGTAATAAAAAGTACCATTTTGTCTCATACAGAAGTTTTAATGCATAATGAAAATATTTCCAGAATATAAAATTGTCTGGCCATTGGTCCCCCAAGATACTAAATCTTATAACATTACATTCTCATAACTCTTTGCGATTTCTTTTTAATTTCCTCCCGGAGTAAAATGGAAATTAGTTGATTAATGACATTACATGAATAAAATTGATATAAAAGTATTGTTCTGTGGGCATATTTACGGCCACCTTTCTAGAAATATTAACTGAAATAGCATAAAACGTGAGAAATAGTATGGCTGTGTTACCGAATAGGGAATTACGTCCGAGCTTATTGCACGTTAATTTTTATACGCCAGACAAGCACCTGCAGTAACGCAGTAATTGACATGACCACGCCCTCTTAATTACGCAAGGCAAACGGACAATACGGCTTTTACCACTGTTAGTCTGGTTATGTTATTTAAATCTTGCTCAGGTCATTTATTATTCAATTGAATCTGTCGTTTTCATGAAGCTCTGGACTCCAATTTTGTCACATTGATAATGGTCCGCTAAAGTTCAGGAAATGTGCGGAAATTTGGCCGCGCAAGAAGCAATTACCGATCTGATATTCAGACCGACAATCAGTTTTTGTTCCATCATCGAGAGCAGAGAAAATTTCAATCTCTTCATTGGTGGTGATTCAAATCTGTTAGCACTAAAGTAATATTAGGGAATCGGAAAAATAGCCCCAGGTAACCGGCTGCCTTTTGACGATAAAATTGTTCATATTAAAGTAAATTGGATTGGCTTTCCTCCGTTCTCAAAAAGAATGAAAATGCGGGTCTGGGACTTGTACTGTACTCTAGAGTAATTTAGCTAATCGTTTTATTGATATATAAATTGTTGACTTCTACAGAAACTTCGCAGTCATTATTTTTATTTCTTAATACAAAGATCATTTTAGCATTTATTTTACATTTAAAAGAAATATTTGTGCTTAGATCACGATCGATCTTACTATTAAAGCAGACGCAATTATCTGCAGGTTACTTTGATAATATAGTTAATATTATGCGTTCATTTTTAAAAAGCAATAAGTGTAACGAAATCATAGCACACACAATGATGATCATAAAGTTGACAGCCTTGCAGACTGAAGTAAGTAACACGTATCAAACATACGGAAATAACCGAAAATGCATTATGATAACTCCCGGGGAACATTACAAGCATATTTCACATGAAAAATATCTATGGGGCGTTTATTCATTTATATACTGCTTTAAAAGTGTATTAATCTATATAACTAAAATACATCCATGTAGAAATGGCAAACTTTTAACAACAAAAACAAAAATAATAACAATTATAATACATGATATGCAATTGTATTTCAGAATGCTGTGTTAAAAACAACTACTATCGTTTTGAGATAATTCTCAATTAAAACAGAAAAACGTGCTTTGTACGCAATTTCAAATGATCATACCTCAGCATATAATATACTTCCACATATATTGTCATAATAAAATTTATGAACATCACTAGGGTGTTTGTGTATGTATATAATTCTATATACAAATGATTATTCTTTAAACTTCAGGATATGTGTGTGTATGTATTTTTATATACAGTTTTAAGCAATATTCTTATAACCTAACCTTTGGGATATTTGTGTTTATAATTTTATATATATTTTTCAGAAATTTTGGCTTGCTTTTTGTTATATTATAACGTTCATATCAACATTGTTTTGTGTGATTTTCCGTCATTTGTTATCAAATGGTCATTTCACCATTTTATGTTATTTTTTATTACTTTCATAATAGTATTATATGTTGTCCGTCATTTACTATTTAATGGACATTTCAATTTCAAAGCGCAGTTGTTATTATTGAAAATAGCAGAGAAAACCTCATCAGACAAAAATGAAACAAATTGAAACGTTGACATAAATATGATTATAAGGTTTATAAAATCATTTACATGTAGCATCTGAAAATGATATCACTAAACTGTACGAACTGCTGTCTTATAGATCGTGTGAAAACCGTCCAGAAATTACTACAGGGATTTTAGTTTAGAGTATATAAATAACTTACATATTTCCCAAAAGATCTAAATTGTTGTCTTCTTGTTTTCCCGTCAGATATCGTGCATTGTATTTGGTATAAAGATAGTTAAGACTTTACACTATGTTCATCTTTGAGTAAAATACTTTCACTGCAGAAATTTATGTTTGGCAAGCTTCATCAATTTAATTTGGTACTTTCTTAAAAAACTGCCAAATTTTAACGACACGTTGTATTTATAATGTGTTAATCTAAGTGTGTACAGTTTCAAACATAACACTTCTTCTCTGTGTGTACACAAAACATGCTTAATTTACATTTAAAAAGATGCTGTATATGAATTATTAGTATTGACGAAAATATTAATATCATATAAAAGGAAAATCAAAAACTAAAACAATAATCATTACAGCAGAGCTGTTTTAAAACTGATTTGAATTTAAAATAAATAAAACCTATAATTACTTTTTTAAGAATCTTGATTTAACTACATCAAATCATAATATGAATGTGATTAGATTTTCAGCATTTATTTATTTATTTATTTATTTATTTATTTATTTATTTATTTATTTATTTATTTATTTTCTTTTTGTTTGACTAAATATCTAGGTTTTTGTTTTATAAAAATAATCCCGGATGATACAATGCTACTTATTTTGAACAAATTTTTATATAGAGCGATATTTATCTTTACACCCGCTAATCCATATAAAATAGTTCTTATTCTTCAGACGAATTACCTATCGAGTTAATTTAAATCATTTACTAGATAGCAATGCTATATTAAGATAAGAAAATAAGCGCTGTTCAGATATATTCTACTTAACGTGTCAATATTTACCCTTTTTGAATTTTAACATGGTAAGCTGGGAGAGGGGCTGATAAAACAAACATTTTCAAAATTAATGTAATAACGTTTCCGTTAAATGTGCCAGTTTCATCCTTATAAATTGAGAGAGGGGGTGATAAAACACACATTTTCAATGTTAACGTGAGCAGAAATTTTCCAGTTTTGTTATTTTAATAAGAGATATTTCATTGTTTATTCTGTTGAAATAAATACGCATTTTTTAAAATATGATATACACTTTTTAAATAGAGGGAAAGACACGGATGAACCTTAAGAGATTTAAATATACGAAAGACCATTTTGTGATATGCTTTTGAAAAAAAAACTTATATCTTAATATCATAGAGAATAAATTGTTACAAAACGGTAATAATGTAAAAATGTAAAATACTTAAATGCTATTTTATTTATCCTCCCGAAAGGCTGATGATGTCTTTTTATCTTCTATTTTTTTTTTGTTGTTGTTGTTTGTTTTTTTTTGGGGGTTTTTTGTTACAATTTTCATTTATGTCATATTCTATTTTATTTCCTATTTTTGTATAATTTCCCACCCTTCATAGTATGGATTTATGTCCTCAAATAGCAGTGCATAGCGGATAAGAATGTTTACTTGATTATGTAAATGAACATATTTTGTTGTTTTAACATGATGCCTATCTCATTGTCTCAAACCTTGTTGTCGTCTCCTTGAATAATCGACACAATAAAAATACAAAATACATGTGTATATAAACATAATCCGAACAGTATAAAAGGCAACAAAAAGATCACTTATATCCAAAATTGATCCCTCACAGAACACAACACACACTAATCCTGATGCAAGAAAATCTCCAAGAATTCACTGAAACTCTTACTAGGAAATTCTCATGCAATCTTTTTACACAGGAATTGGAAGAATTTTTTTTAAAAGAATTACATTTTACAGAGACACAAACGGTAATGATCGAGGCTAACTAGAAAATGAAATAAGATAAAGGAAATTAGTTGTTTATCAGAAAATTGTTGGTCCCTGAAGGTGCATTTTGCACGAAGTTTAGTTTATATCATCTAATGCTCCAGGTCCCTATAAGACGTACGCAGGCCCCTTCGGCGGATATGTTACAACGCTAAACACAGAGTAGATAATATTTACTTGTAAATATTCTAAACATACCCCCGGCGAAACAGCTGACCTAAAGACTTGTGATTGAAGAAATAGCAATTAATTTTATATTGGTTTTCAAACGTTTGCTCCAAGGAATAGTTTGATATGTTCAAGCGCATCTTAACTGATCATTAAAACTGTCGCAAATTGAAATTCTGTTATAATAAATTCTATATTACATTAGGTGGCGGTTTAATTATGAAGTTAATTCATCAGTTAATGTACACTAATGGAAAAGTAGACATTCAGGAAGGGTATAGAGGCTGACATACCAAATTTTATGGCCTTTAAAACTATGTAAACGTTTAAGGTGGTTATCTTTAAAGTCAGTACTACAGTATTATCATTAAAAATTATTTTCAATCTATCACGTTTAAATAATTATCAATTAATAATATGTTTATATTGTTAATATGTTGTGATAAAGAAATTATTAAAAGATTGCATGACATAAGACAAAAAAAACTTTATCATTATTAAGTTTTAGTTTGACAGTTTTTATAAAATATTAGTTGTTTTAAAGTATTTCAACATTGCGGCCATATATATAGGCAGCTGTCAAATGTCAAAACCACTGTCAAGATTATCTGTAGGTTTTCATTTACAGAAAACATCTTCCGTGTAATCAAACAAACACATTTTTTCAAGTTGATTTTATATTCATGAATATGCCCCCCCCCCCCCCCTCCCCTTGTTCACAATATCTAAAATTTCATGACCATGTTGTTGGGTGAGTATGGAGTAGTCAAGAGAAGGTAATATTACACTGGAGCCCTCGCGATCAACCTTTACAAATTAAGCTTTAGAAAACTGAAAACTTAATGTGATTTACAAAGTAATTCCGATAGATTTAGTAAGCTTTCTTACCTAAAAAATGCTATTCATGGACATATCTCAATAGAGACCTATTAACTCGTCTTTTTTATTCTTTTGAAAATTCAGACATCAACTTAATATTGTTATTGAAAGCAAGAACGTATAAAATAATTTAGTGTATGCAATTTATTAATTTACACAATCAATCGTTTCATTAAAGCGCGTATCACTTATGTTGCTTTTCTAGTTCACTCTCTCGGGATTTGATAAAATTTCTATAGCAATTAATTGATCAAAAAGTGTACACTTAGTCGCTTAATGAGATATATTTCATTTTAAAACCGTTTATCTGGTGATGTTAATTGTTTCAAACTAATTTGATTGTAAGCTTAATGATATTAAAAGGGAAAGAGATTGCCGACACTTTTGAAAAATTAAACGTAGAAACATTTTTACAAGAAAAGCTATCAATTCAACCCTTATAAACCGTAGTTTTTCTGACGGATCTATATTTCATTACAAACAAGTGGGTGAAACCACCTAGATAATCATCTATTTGTTTACGTTCTAATGAAATATTATAAGGTTATAGCTACGAGTGTTAAAGTCAACAGTTAGCATAACGTATATTATGACAAGCAACTAATGTAAACCGCCCCTAGCTCTGCGCGCGATTCATGTTCGCTACTTAGCGCCTCCCAGTTATAACACGTTAGTGATCACATCCAATAGCGGCGGCGTTATACTAATAACAAAAAAGTAAATTTGAATCAAAATCACATTCAATTACTGAAAGATAACTAAGTTCACATATATGCTTAAGGATTACTAAAACAATAGCCCTTTAGGATAGAGATGTTACTCAAGGAAGGGAGACAGAAAGCCTATATCTGTGTTTGACAATTTGAGCAGCTTTTGTAAGATCATCTCGATTTGTAGAGTCGGCAATATTTATCTGTGGAGAGTTTTACTGTTCTATCTGATCGGAATACACGGAAGCATCCTAGGGATAAATACAACTTTTTCTATCATTGGAGATCACCTAAATCAGTAAAAGTGGCTTACCGGTTCGCAGAGGGTGGATTTTCTCATGACAAGATGTCGTTCTTGGCATTAGACGCTGCTAACTCCTGGCAGGTGGGTTGATTTCTAAACATTGCAGACCCCTTGGCTACTTAAATCCGTGCGCTGTGCATTAGACAGACCAGTAACTCCCGGCAGTATCAGTAAATTACTGGTTTTTCTTGTTTTTGGAATCTAGGGCAAAAATAGTTCGATTTTTCTAGAAGGTGTTCTAAGGCTTTTTAAAAGATTATTTACTCTACCGTGTTTACGTCCCTAGGGGATCTCATTTAATATATGATGAAACACTTATGGTGAATTAGTCTCTTTTGATATATTGTACAAACACCTTCAAGATATTCAATTTAACTAGTAAATTAGAAGTTGGCAATTAATTGAACGGGCAGATAAAATAAATGAAGGCTTCAACTGAAATCATTTCATTAACACTGTTTCTTGCAGGCAGTATAAAAGTAACAAGAATTATAGAATTCTAACACGGTATGGAATATTTATGCATGGCGTAACGTTAGAAGGTACATATTAAATTTATACAAATCATTTAATAATTAGCTATATTGGATAATATTATAGAACAATTTGTTACTATTTCTCAAGTAACGACTTTGTTATAATATTCATATTTATCTATTCAAAGGTATAAAAATAAACCTTTTGATGGAATCACAATGAACAAAAGCTCAAGACCCATCACAAGTGATCATTTAGACATGAAATTAAAACGAAATCATAACGCAATAAGGTCAATGGAAATTGATTTTGAATCAATAAATAAAATATATACCTTTGTAACTAGTTGAAATGGATTTTTTTCAACGAATTCTTAGAATAATGTGTAAATGCATAGATACATTACACTGATTTCGATGAATTACAGCTATGTTTGCATTTCTACTGGAAAAAAACTGAATGTTTAAAAGGTTTTCATGGACATTGTTTGCATAACCGTTTAAGGAATAATCAGTCTGTTTTCTTTTTTCCAAAAACTGAGGTGTTCCACTGTTAATGAGTAAACGTTTCGAAAGACACTCTCTGAATCTGTTTAGTTATATTTTTTTACAAATTCAGCTAGAAATTTTAATGAATGGTGCTTAAATATTCCCGAAGGGATCATTTTCATTATCTCATCGCATCTCATATTTGATCTCCATGACTGATTTGTAAAATCATCAAATTGTTTGCATTACTAACTCCATTATCCAGTGCTAATATTCCAATGTCAGTTTGTGTTAATAATAACCGTTGCCTAATGATGATTATAGCACGGAGCTGAATGTTGCTTATCAATCATTTTCCTCTCTCAGTTAATCAGGTTCATGTTCTTCTAAATTATCAACTTCATTTGTACTTTTATTTTAAATCAGACGCTAGAAAACAATTACAAATGTTGGAAGTATCAGTTATATGGAACCTAAAATATCTGACAAATTCTCTCCGTATACATGTTTATAGTTCATGAGTACATTGACCCTACTAATTCACATCTTCTAATTTAATTGGTTTTCAAAATAAAATATAAAAAAAATAATTTGATATGGCCTAAAACCAATTCCGGTCTTTACTGTAATCTTTACATATCTTTGGAAATTCCAACCATAATCTGAGCGAATAAAAACACTGTCAATAGTAACATATTTGTTCATATTCTCATTTTTGACAAAACAACAGATCACATTATCTTTCAATAATATCTAACATCATATTTTATTCTGCTATCTGCGTGGTTTTCTGTAGACCACAGCATCAGCAAATTTTTTTTCTAATTTTCTATACCATGTCTAGATTTATATTGTATAACACTTGCCCAAAAACACAGACATATTATTTCTGTGGTTGATTATGTTTAATTATACAGATAATGTTATTACCAAATCATAGTTTATAACTTGGAGTGATGTGGTTAGAGTAAAATATCAAATAGTTAGATATCGGAATAGCTATACACCATCATATATGTATAATTGATGAACAGCAATGCTACATGAGAGTTATTTGGTTGATTTTTTTAATGAAGCTTATAAAATATAAGTATTACTATAAAAGCTTTTTCATTTATCTTAGTGTATCTCGTGGTCCTAATTCCATTAACACAAATATTATGTTAGATCCTTAGTCATAATCATATAGATAAATGTATACAGATTCATAAACATTTTTTTTATTATTTATCTTCGTTTGTTTTTATTCTGCTTATTTTCATTCTTGAAATATTCGTTAAAAATATTTATCCTTTTAAAACTCGGATATATCTATGAAATAGAAATTGTATGTTATACATTTTGGTATGTTTGATATAATTCACTACCTGAAATAAGACACTACCTTGCGGAATCAGACATATAATCCCTTATAGAAAACATCAATCAAAAATAAACATTATATCTGTATCCAGTGAACTTTGATGCATTAGTTGGTAGTATGTTTAGTTTGTACTATTGAAATAAAGCTTCATCGCATGTTATTTTTTATAATTTGTTATTTGTATTGATTAATTTATATCATCTTCCATTATCAATAAAATGAAATATATTCTAATATATGAGAATTCTTTGCTTAAATAGAGATCAAATAATTGTGAGGATATTAGGACATTAAATGACTTTCTGTAATACCCATACTATGCAGTATACCCGAAATCATACATAGCGCTTGCGTTTGTTTTGTTTTAGTTAAAAATTAATTGTCTTTAAGGTGAGAAATGTTAAATTGCAAGTTTCCAGTTTGTTGCAAAGAAATCCTTTCTTGATTTTCTTTTAATTTTTCACTGTCATTGCTTACTGTCTGTAATCAAAATCTTTTAATATTTCTATATTTTCTAAAAATTCATTAGTTCATTTTCAAGCAATTTATCATATCTCACCTGTCCGGGAAGTTGTGTAGCGAACATATATGTTCGGCGTTAAAATATCGCCTCAGTACTTTCAATCATAGAAACAATTCAGTTCTCAACACACTTGTTCGACATGTTCCAATTTGCATCTACACCAGTCGTATTACACTGAAAATTATACACAGATGTCATTACATTTTTGAAGGAGGTTATATATACATGTAAAAACTTAGGCAGTGTTATATAGTCTCGGGGCATTAAAACAATTAAGAGTTCGTGCAATCTCGTGATTTAAATAAACTCATTTAAATCAAACAATTTGATTTTACATTTTATTCAAACATTTTGTGTTTTGATGTAAACTTTCTGTTTGTTTATTTATTTATTTATTGTCGCTGTTGTTGATATTTGTAGGGAAAATAAGCAAAACTGTAATTTTCATATTTTTTGAAGAATACTATCTACTCCTGCCCAGACAAAATCAAATATTTGTCAAAAATTACAGAAAAATATATTCCTTTGATTGTTTCGTTGAAGAACTTATGAATAAGGGTATTTTGTATATATAGTATATTAAAGTTTCGGCTGAAGATATGATAAGACAGCATTGAAAGCGGTAGCGAATATTATTATTATGGTATTTGTTATTTCTTAAACATTATTATTTTTTCTATATATATATATTGTCATTCAATGACTTCAAATTTTTGTGAAAGGCCCTTTCCTATTCATTTATTTACAAATACACGATGTATTTTTTTTCTTTAAATGTCCAATTTTATGTGTAAGAATATTAATATGACCCTGATTAAGTCAGGAAAACCTTATGATATGTATGCCAATGTCGTCTATTGAAGACAAAAAGACGAACTCAATGAGATATATACCTTACTAAAGCTAAAATAGTGTAAAATTGCGAACCATTTCGTCAACAATTGCATATAACGTGGTGACAAAACGATATACTTTTCGTTACTTTATGTTGTTACTTATTTTTCTCTGAGATAGTGATTGCAGTCTTTTAAGTACTGAAGGTTCCATTCTGCTCAAGCCTGTGCTAAAAGGAGAAATTTTGAAGTTTTTATTATATCACACACACAGACTCAACATAAGGCTGTGATCTTCCATTTTGTCCCGTTCTCAGATCTGTATTGATCAGAATTTCACAATTTAGTTTCTGTATCATTTTAAGGATTAAAGATTATAATTCGAAATATGATATGTTGATCCTTACGCTACATGTCCAAATTACACTGTAGGTTATTCAAAACATGGGCCAATTTGTAAAGATATAAATAAAAACCACAAACGTAATTTGTACTAAAAACTTTTAATTATTCATGTGCGTTTATGTTGACAGACATATCTATATACCTAAATTCAATTACAACACGTAAAAATGCGAACTATAAAAGAAGATTGTACCACTAAAACACCTGGAGAATGCACAAAATATTACTTTGCTCACTGCTATGTCATCACATAAATCAGTGCAAAGCCTGGTACTTACGCAAGCGGCCATTTTGGTTGACATAAGCGGTGCTCGATACGGAAACAAGGGTGTTCTCTTAGGAGAGTAGAGTATTGAATAATTTAGTAAGATCATTTATCTGCTGACCGATGCTGTGATAAGCTTGTGTACTCACTACATGAAACGTGTGATGTTTTTGATGGTCACATCTGATAGAGTAATTGTTGTTGATGATTTTTTCAATTAATTATATCTTCAGTATATATTTCATCAATACATTAACGAATAATAAGCGATTACTTGTGATTAGCGTATAATTCCCGCCATAGCTTGTCACCGCCGGTTAAATATACCATTCCGGGGTATCACTTACCGTTCTCGAAGGCTTTATCGCCTTCCTGAACCGCCTAGGGCGCCGTACGCCAAATACAAATTTGAAAATACAAGTTCGTTTTGAATGAATCAAAATAATTTTTAGATTGTCTTAAAACTTGAAAGAGTTTTATCTTAAAATAACATTTTTTAATAAAAGTTAACGAAAAAATATTCTTAATTAAAAGCAAGTTTTATAGCCATATGTTTCGATGAATTGGTACTGCCATCACGTGGAGCAATGGTCCCCATTCCCCTAAGTTAGTTGCGTAATTGATTTGTTAATGTATTTCTTGTAATGAGCTTTTCAATACCAATTTTATATCTTAATTGAAATAAACAGTCCAACTGTAAGTAAAAATACTCGTGAATACTCTCGATAGAAACATTTAGTCACAAGTTAACATTGTTTATTTCTTCATACCAAAATGTCTCGTTATTATACAATAAACATAAAAAATATATAACACTACAAATATCCAAAATGAATTACTATTAAACTATTTTAATTGAGCATGTAAGTCAACAAATTGAATGATTTATGTACATCCAGTAATAATTCAAAAATTAGTTTGCATCAATACTAGTTTGCTTAAATACTTCGTACTCTGACCGAATAAATTGTATCATACAGGTATATGCTATGCAGCATACTTAAAATATATTTTATTCATTACATCTTTTAAAGAAAACGCCGAAATTAAATGAGAATAAAAAGCAATGTTTTGGGGTATTTCTATGTGAAATGTCGTTTGTGGGATTTTTTTTACACTGTGAAAAGGAGTCTTTAATTGTCATTCATAGTTTCTTTTTCTTTTTAAGTATCTTAAATGTCACTTTCAAATTTTTGAAGCTACGCGTCCTGTATTTTCTGATGATGTATAATGATTTACTATAAGCACATTGTAAATGACTAGTGTTTAGTAAACAAATGGACATACCATTGGTGCTAATAAATAGTGTTAATAACATAACATATAACATAACATATATTTTATTCAACATAAAATTGTATACATACAATTTATAGTCATTCAGGTACTGTTAGTAAATGCTCTGTCACCATGTCGCAAATTTTGTACGAGGCTCTACACATTAGTTTGCAATAATAGATTAAACACATGTATGTTTATTTTGTTTTGCTTTATGAGTCTCAAATAACATTATATCATGTAATATAACAAATGAACAGGGAACGAGTAAGATGTACCAAGTATGTGATCAAATAAATAATATGCATTATTGTTAATTTTGATATGTAATAAAAAGGAAGCCCGCATGTGTCATTGATAATAGTTACAAGATATAAGTAAGATATATAAAATCAGTTAAATAGTTTTATTGTTTCACTACATGCGTCATAGGTATTCAATCCTCTAATGCAAATTAAAGCAAACAAACAGTAACTTCTTAAATAATGTTCCTGAAACTATGCATTAACACTTAACAATCACAAAAGATTCAAGGTTAATACGAATAGACTAAATAAAATTTCTTAAAATCATTCATTTCTGCAAAACATCACTTTTTGTTCTCACATTAACAATTTTGGTAAACATTCCAAATAATTGATTAGCATGTCAATCAATTGACAATGTTTTAAATGTTCTAAGTGCTGCGTTATAAATTTATAATATATCATTTAAAAATATTTAATTTGCAATTAGAACAGTGAATGGGTGTCTCGTAAAGCTTCAGACAAAATATAAAAATTGCGGAAATATCGTGATGTGTGTTATGTTTGAGATTGCAATATTTGACTGGTAATCTAAACAATATCATCTATTTATTATCGATGTTTATATTAATATTACTATTAGCGGATGTTTAGAGTAATAATATCATGTGTCCAAATTGCTGCTCGTGCTAAGGCAATAGCCCAAGGCACGTGTACTTTATAAACAATGAAACATTACCGAACTAGGCAATGTAATGAAAAACATGTCGTTTTGATGCGCAATTTGAAGAGTTATTCTAAAGACATTGTTGTAGTTCAAAAATAGGTTTGTTTGCTATCTTTGTCAGGTATGTTTAAAGTTAATAATGAATACCACAGACATAAACGACTTAAAATCTCTATATATCTAATCAAAAAATGAAATACAATTCTACGTATACAACAATACATCAATGAGCATAGAACAACAATAACGTTCTTATAAATAGCAATATAATATTGATCGTTTAAAAATCAAAGAAAATAGAAGAGCATAATTCCATGAGGAATTTTGAGATCATATGTCAAGGTTAAATTATGTAAACCATGAAAAGATTTGTAACATGTCTGAGACTTGGAATAATTTTAACGATATTCTCTTACAAATCACGTGATATATGCGAAAATTTAAAATATATGAGTGACAGCCCATATATAATGTATATGAAACAATGAGATATATGAGCATAAAAAGATATCGTAGAGGAAAAATGAAAATAAACCTGATACACATTGTTAATAACAAGTGTATATTGAAATGTGTAATTGATGATAATGTATCATTATAGGTATATAAAATGGAACTCCAACTTAACTTATGAAGAAGGTTAAATAATTCTGTGTGGTGGCTTTATAAATCAAACTTGTTACATTTATGGTATCTGATAACTTATGATTTTTATTTACTTATGTTGTTATTTTACAACTTAGTTTAAGCGGTTTGGAATGAGGAATATTGCCAATGCAGGAAGTTCGAGTCCATGTTTCACTGAAAACCTTCATATACATGTACATGAGTATGACACAATGGAAAAAAGATGTACATCCTTGAAATATGTTCCTATCAAATGATGAGAATATACCTTTATCAAGCCTGCCATCATTGTTACCTTTGACCAACCGAGATTTAACTGATAACACCGGCTGCACTATATGCCGATAACAGCCGTAACGGATAAATAGCTCGGGGCTAACATTAAGTTTGTAAATTTACATATCGTTCAAGTAGTCATGCTACTGTTAAGTACAGCGGTCGATGATGAGGGAAAGTAACATATTTTAATGATTTTATAATAGGATAGTTTATAGAAATGTCAAAATTTATAAATATCTTCAAAGATTTCAATTTTTTAAAGTTAACATAAAGTGACCGACTGTCATTCTAAGGGTGCAAAATAAAATACGACATGCTTTAAATATGGGCAATGCTTTTAAGGTAGATAGAAATTGCATTTGTCTTATGTTCAAAATTACACGGTGAAGAATAAATACAGTAAATTGTAATAATATTATCTGAAAAAAGCAAAGGAATGAAAACTAATCGAATTTGTTAGAAAAGCTCACCATTTCGAACATTTTGGGTAGCAGTTATAACAGAAAACATGTGTCTATTTTATAACAAACATGGTACAACTGCAAACTTAAATTTAACTTTATACACTTATATGTTACCTTTTCGAAACAAAGATTTTATTATTATTATTATTATTATTATTATTATTATTATTATTATTAGTCTTGTTGTTGTTGTTGTTGTTGTTGTTGCAGTAGTAGAAGTAGTAGTTGTTGTTGTTTCGTTTTGAAAAGCTGTCTGTTTTCGTTAGTGATATTACAAGGCAACAAATGATGATGTGTTTTTTTCTCGTTAACTCTAGTGTGTATGTATTTCTGATATTCATTAACTGGCTTCAATACAATAACAACACGAACTATTTCATTTGATAGAACACCAGCGATGTCTCTTTAAGTGTTGCTCTCCTAATTAGTTTTATATCTTCGTGTCATTACTGATGCCATGACATGCTTAAAACATCAGCAGGAGTCGTGATGGGCATGATCCAACATATACAAACTGATTAATTATGAAAACAAATACCCGAAACAAATGTTTGTAAAAACAGAAAACGGTAATCAAGCAATGTCACGACACAACGTCATTTAAAAAGTTTGCCCGAACGTCTGTTTCCATTTCTATTAGATTCTGGTTTTCAACGATACAAATCTTGCACTTTACAGCGCTGTCATCTGATTGGTTAAATTTCATTGTTATGTCATATCAAAAAGTCTCCGAAGAATTCTTGACGAAATGAAATTTTGTTCAACGTTCATTTTGAAACTTATTAATGATACTTTTTATTATCAAATTTGTAATTTTTGATAAAGTAGATCAACAAATCTTATAGCAGTTCTTCATTTCGTAAGTTGTTTGCAATTAAATCCAACCAATCTAGACAGTTATCGGTTAACATTTATTCTAACACGACCCGCATTTTTCCCTATTGAACATAGAAGAACCAAAAGTGTGTGTTATTTTGCTATAAAATCACTGTTTGACGTTCTATATTTAGACATGTGACGTAATCATTATACACGTGACGTACCCACTAAAAATGTGACGCGCTGACAATAAGTACGGAAACAAATCAGGTGCAATTTAGCTAATTATCATGTACGGCAGCATTTATTTGTTGATGTCGTGTTAGAATCGAAATAATATATCCAAATCGGTGATTTTATTGCTTGATAACATCACTGTTTGTCGTTCAGATGCGCATCATTATATCACTCGGGCTACGCCCTCGTGATATAATTCCCCGCATCCGAACTCCAAACAGTGATGTTATTGAGCAATAAAATCACAGTTTGGGATATATTATTTCTTAAATAAAATATGATGTCAATATACTAAACTAAATTTGTTAAAAAGGGAAACATTTTACATTCAGTTTGATGGTCTCGGTGAATTTAATAATGTATTGCCATGTAAAAGAGGGTGTGTGTCTACGTACACGAAGGAAGAAAAGGTACAGCAGAGTAAACTATTTATCTACAGCTATAAACGTGAATGATGGTGGACAATGTACCATGAAACGATGAAACATCTTAAAAATGACACACAGTTCTGCTATTTATGTACATCAATCTAGCCTTGTTGGAAAATCAACTAAATTTGAAAAATAATGAAGTATGTCAGAGATGCGTAAGAACGAGCAGGGCTGACGACAAAGGGTTATGGCTTGTAGTTTGTTTTCCATGCTGACATATACCATCAGTGTGAGGTGAGATATAATCATAACTAGGAGATGTACGAGTAAACTTTTATGAATGACTCATTGCTAACTATATAGCTATACTACAACGTGTGAAAAATGACTGAAACTGGTGGAATTTGTGAAAATTTATTATATGTAATCAAGAACGAATGAAGAGATAAAGTAAATATGTGGTCCTAAATTAATAATTAGAGTAAGACAAATTTTCGGCTCAAAAGAAAATACAGTTTTCTGAATGACTTTAGCTGATTGTCTTAGTACTGCTATTTGGTGTCTTTAAATTAATCATTTGTTTTCAATTAATATAAATAGTAAATAATCAAAGTAAAAATCAAAGGGCTAATCCAATATTGTCCACATGAAAAGAGCCCCTTTTCCCTGAATTCAAAGCCTTACCTTATATGTAGTGTTTAAAGTGATAATACTGGTCAACAATATGAACAGTATAATTATCATTAAATGTATAATGCCATGTCCTAACACACTGGAAACAATAATATGACATATAAGAATCAAAATCTTCAAAAATATTTACATTTAGAGCCGATGAAACCGGATCTATTTTAGTGCTTTTAAAATTGGCAGACGTCCGTTGCCAGTATTTAGTTTTCGGAAGGAATCGTATTTTTGCCGCGTTGGTGTAATTGGGAAATTACAGGATTAGTTCATACTTTTAGGGTGCTGGACACGCTAGCGGAGTTAAAAAATATATTTCATATACAATTACAATAGTTCATATATAACCTATACTTTAGTGAGTAAATGTTTCGTCTTTGCCCTACTCAACATTAAACATTTATAAGAAGTTCAGCTCACCGCTTAGCTTACTTAAGGAGAGTTCTTGAGCTTGAGCTTTTGGCGAGGTACACCTTCCTCATTAAACTTTGAAATGCAACATATTATATAAAATAATTCGTACTACACATCTGATTCCAAAGAAATAGTTGGCAGTTACTGTCCGCCGCTGTGTAAATGAAATATTATATTTATTATAAAGTGTTGCTTAACCTAAAATAATAAATATAAGAATCTTTAACATAAATAAGACATATCATAAGATTTACTCTAGTATTGTTTTATGTGCTGCTGCTGCAATAATAATAATAATAATAATAATAATAATACTAATAAAAAAAGAGACTCGCATCAACAACTGCTTGAACACAAGGCAAACATTCAACCCCTATACCACTAGGCGATTAGAATTTGATATTACAAAATCTCCTTGTAAGTACACTTATTATGGTTCTTCTCCTTACATTTCGATTTGGAATCGCCCATGTAAAGAAACACGTTTGTTTTTATATGTCAACATCATTTTTGGTTCTCTGCAAATTGTTTCTCAATTTGACCTCAGTTCATTTCATTTCAACTCTTTGTATTTTTCTACCTGAATCTGAAATGATCAGGCGATCACGCATTCGCTTACTCAAATAAGATCACGTGGCACTATTTCCGTACTGTTATGGAACTCAGTGAACTACGTTCGTAATACTCCGGAAAAATTGAAACGAATTTAAGACCCTTCGACCTGTCTATTTGTTTTTGTTGTTGTTGTGTTTCAGTCACCCAAGTCAAATTTCTTTTCCATTGGCGATAATTATATGTGTATTAGACAGATTAATATTTATAGGCTTTACTTTTGCGTTGATCTAGACCAGTACATTCTGTTTAAATACTGTGTATTATCATAAATAGTTGTCGGGTCTATTAGAGAGGCCTTAAACCAGGGAAACTTTACCGTACAATACAGTTATAAATGTTGGTGAGCATTGTAGGAGCACATTTGTCTCGGAGCACATTTGTCTCACGAAGTGTGACCGATGTGTTCGTAAACATTCATATTTGCGACAAATTGGAAATGAGACAGATGTGTTCGACACACAATAGAAAGGGCACTCGAAGCACATTTGTCTCACATTTTTTTCCATAAAATTCATAAAAGGTAATAATGATGTCCAATTGTATACCGGCTACCAGCCATTGTTCTATGTTTTCTGTATTTCTAATACCGTTTTTAGGCCACTTCCGGTCAGTCAAAAACTTCCTGTCTCTGCATAGGAGTCATATATTAAATTAAAGAATATCCGTGTTCTGCACGTCACAATGAAAATTTCTACAAGTGCAGCATCCAGAACCTAAACACATATGCAGCAAGTCTACTGTATACTTATCGTTATCAATTGTGATACGTTTATTTTCAATGCTTAAAGTTTTATAAATGATTTATGGCACTAGAAATATTCTTAGCAAAAACAAGGTAGTATCTACGGTGGCATAAAGTACGGAATGCCGTTAGGGCCATTTCCTATGAATGTGTTGATCTGAAACGCGATAGTCGATAGTACGATGGTGAAAACGCGAAATCACTAAACTACGATGGCGAAAATGCGAAAGCACGATGATGAAAACGCGAAAGTACGATGATGAAAACGCGACAGTACGATACTACAATGATGAAAGCGCGATAAACTATCGTGTTTTCACCATCGTACTTTCGCGTTTTCACCATCGTAGTTTCGTGATTTCGCGTTTTCATCATCGTACTGTCGTGTTATCATCATCGTACTATCGCGTTTTCACCATCGTACTATCGCGTTTTCACCATCGTACTATCGCGTTTTCATCATCGTACTGTCGTGTTTTCATGATCGTACTATCGCGTTTTCACCATCGTACTGTCGTGATTTCATCATCGTACTATCGCGTTTTCATCATCGCACTATCGCGTTTTCACCATCGTAGTTTCGTGATTTCGTGTTTTCACCATCGTACTATCGACTATCGCGTTTCAGATTAACACATTCATAGGCGATGGCCCGAACTTCGTTACCTCGCTTCGTGTCTCATCGGAATGTCGCGTCTCACCCGATTCTGAGTGGCCGGATATTCCATAATTATGACATTACTCGGATTATTTTAGGAACTCATGCATGTTGTAAGTGCCTTTTCAGTTCATCATATCGTACCATCGTATTTTCATCATCGTAACATCGTCTTTCATCATAGTACCATCACGTTTTCATCATCGAGTGTTCGTTGTTTCACCATCGTACAATCGTAGTTTCACTATCTTACAATCGTTGTTTCACGTTCGTACCATTGTGTTTTCACCAGCGCATCATTGCGTTTTCATCAACGTACCATCGTGCCATCGCGCTGTCACCATTGTATCATCGTGAATGGGATTTAGTATGTTTCAATGTACGCCTTCAGGTTAAGTCAATCAATTTCTTGAATTAGAGATATTATAATTAATAGTTCACTGTAGACTTTCATAAAGAAAGCATAAGCAAACATATTAATGATTACACTTGAGGAAAAACGGCGAACCTCGATTCTAAAAAAGAATTTCTGACATGGGGAAATATGTGACAAATAATTCATTTAAAATGACATGAGACAAATGTGCTTTCTTGTCCCTTAAAATACATGAGACAAATGTGCTTTCTTGTCCATTAAAAAACTTGATCGGAGCACATTTGTCACACAAATGAGTTTTTTGGGGTAGACATTTGAGGTCCCATTTGTCTCATGTGGGACAAATGCGACCGCATCGATCTTACGTAAGACAAATGTGTTCCGAGACAAATGTGCTCCTACAGAGCATACCGTCTGATCTTTTTTAACATTTGTATAATATTTTTAACATAGAAGGTATTTGTATTTGCTACGATGTCTTGTTGATTCTTTGATTTCTTTGTTTTACTGTGTCCCTTATGTACTATTTGTTCAGAAAGTATAAGAAAGTCTAGGGGAATAGCACATTAATATACATTTAATATAGTTTCCCACGGTTCTTGTATTAATTACAATCAGAAGTGTACCAGTGCTTAATATAAAAAATCGTATAATGTTCTAATAAATAAATAAATAAACAAATAAATGAATAAAGCAACAAACAAACAAACATGTATCAAATGGTAATTACTTTCTTTCTTTTTTCCCAAAATATTTCTGAATAGTTACATATTACAGTTATACATTTATAGTAATCTTTTGTTTCAGACTATTCCTACAAATGTTCACGACAAGTACATGCATCAGAATGACATTGACAATAGTCAGGTAAACTATAAATGGCATATTTTATGCCACCTAGTGCACGGGTGAAGGTTCATAGACAACACCGCTTTACCAAGTTTTATCATATATAACATTCTGAGGTGTTGGGAAGCATGATCTTCTTACATTTGTTCAAACTTCGTGTTCGTCTAGTCATAAAATTTCTGCTTTTGTACTTTTTTGATCACATTCTCGTCCCATCTTTTCACTTAAAAATATAAAAAAATAAAGGCAAGAAATTACTTTACATTAAAATGAAAATACAGTTTCACTATTTTTAGTATAAGGATTTCTACATATTTTAGTAAATTTATTTTCCAAAATTGAATAAAGGTAATATAGACACTATGTTTAAAATATAAGATAATCAAGGGAGGTGTTGTTACACCTTTAAAGATTTATATTTGCAGTTAAATTTCTATTATCTATTCGAAATTTCTTAGCATTATTTACATTAAAAAAAACTTATGTAAATATTTCGCTATTATAAGCGCGAAAGTGTGAAATCAAGATGAAATCAAGATGAATTGACTAACAGTTACTATGTTTAAGGGTGTTTTTGCGCGTTATTTTAGAAAGCATAATGTTGTTAAATCGTCTAACTTTGATGGGTTTTTGTAAAACACATAAAGGTAGCTTATATCTTATTTAAAAAGAAATGCAAAATTCTTATCATATTCTCTGAATGAAACAATACATACCCATTTAACAGAGAGTATACAATAATGACTCTTTATAAGACAACGCGAAGCCATGTCAATAAGAAAAATAAAAAATATAGTTTAATAACAATAACAAATGGATACATAACTAATTTGCTTAAATCTTGAACAATTTTTATCAGCAAAAAAAAAAAAAACCCTCCGCCAAAAAGAAAAAACCCAAAATTTTTTTTTTAAATGCCCTGTTTGGTTTTAAATTTTATTTTCTAAAAAAATTGCTTTATTATGCCCCTTTCACGTACCCAAAGTGTGGTTTAAAAAAAAAAACATATGATAAAATTGTGGGAAAATTTAAAACCAAAAGATTTTATTTAAGGTCTACAAAGTCACTTAAAATCGTCAAAGAAAACAAGAAGAAAATTTGTAAATAGGGGAAAGGAAAAAATGGGGAAAAAAAAAAGCCTTTAGCCTCTCTGTAAAATTTTACTTTAAAAATGAAATTCTGCAAAAAAACAATAGCAAACCCGCAAATTTTACAAAAAAACCTTTGCCCGAGCCAAATTTGTACCCCTTTCTATTGGAGCCCCCGAGAATAATTATGTAACTAGCTCTGTGCGGAGTCTCTATTTGTAAATTAGATGGAAAAAAAAGAAGCACATGGCCCTTACGATCGCTCTAACCTTCTTTGGGAAAACATTTCAGCGCGGCATCCAATTTGTTATTGTACATGGTATATTTAAAAGCAATTTTATTAAAGATTTTTCATAATGGCAAACGTCCGTGTCAATTTGCTCTTTGAACTCAGTAATTCTAATTAATTGATAATAATACTGGCTTGCGACATGAACAAGAAACAATGAAATGACGGCTTAATATTGATACAGAAGTCATATCACATCGGGAAACAATTATTAGCCCGGTAGTAGCCATTTTGATACTGTCCAAAATTTTATTTTTCCCCCCCGAGGGGGTGTTTGGGTTCCCCCCCACGGGGGGCCCCAATGTTTTGATTCCCCCCAAGGGCCCCCCCGGTTTTTTTTGTTTAAAATATTTTTTGTTTTTTTGTGGAAAACCCTTTTTTTTCAAAATTTTGTGTTTTTTAATTTTGGGCCCATCCCAGGAAAAAATTTTTTTTTTTCCAATTTTAAAGGATAATTTGAATTTGGGCTTTTCTTTTTAATGTTTTGGGGGGGAAATTTTAAAATTATTTTACGAAAAATTTCCCCAAAATTTAAATTTTTTTATATCATTGAAGTTAAAAAATACCCTTTAAGTACTTTTTGCAAGGAGGAAAACATGTTTGGGTTCTTTGTCAAAAAATTATTTTGGAAAAAATTAAATTTCAAAAGAAAAATTCCCTTTTGAAAAATGAAATTTAAATTGAAAAATACTAAACCCGACCCAAGAACACCAAAAATTTTTCATTTAAAAAATAACATCACCTACCCCAAAGGTAAATGTTAAAATTTCATAAACCAAAAAAAATTTGTGAAATAAATTTAAATTGGGGTTTTCAAATAAAATTTTCCTTTAAAAGGTTTTAATTTTATAAAGCCTTTAAAAAATTGAAATGTTTGTTTATTAATAACAGTGCATTTGAAAACAAATGTATGTGACAAAAGCTTCATATAAGTATAATATTTTACATGTTTTATCGGAAGAAAAATTAAACAATAAACGGGGATTTGATTTTATAATCAGCCATTGCAAATGTGCCTTTCATTCCGTATCAGTTTATTTTCCTTACATAAAGATGTTAATTATATATCATAAAAATTGATATTTTTATCGCAAAATGTTTTCTTGTCCTTTGACCAAACATCTTCATAAGCGAATAGTTTTAAAATTTGGTTCCATTGGAACGATAGCTCTTTTAAAAAATCATAAAAATTTGATCATGTATTATGTTTCGCCTTTGATTCATAGATAACGCGATGTTCAAGTAAATGGATTTTAATTACTATATTGGTTTTCATATAAAAGTTGTTACTCAATGACAGTAATTAAATAAAGAAATAAACTCCTGATAAATGATACATCTAATGTTTAAGTGTACGTTACAATGGGAAATCCAATAATTCTTTTATTGAGTTTTAAAGATATTGAACAAATTGCTTTTCGCTGACGACTTTTTAACGTGTTCGTTCGTTCGTTTATTATTTATTTATTTATTTATTTATTTATTTATTTATTTATTTATTTATTTATTTATTTATTTGCTGTCAACCGGTTAATCATTTACATTGTAATTATCCTACTCCACTTCATATTGTATTCAAATTTAAAAGTGATTTTTATTGAATTAAGAATGAATATGCAAATGCCTTCCTCGACCGTTTTTAAATGAAATTGAAACATCATAAAGTGATGACGGGACTGTAACAATAATTTCCATGTCAGATAGTTTGCATATTCTAAGTAAACGTGTTCAAATTTTCAAAACAGTTCACTGACATAAGAAGCAACTGTTTAGATAAAATTCCCCCAAATGCTTTATTCATTTTTTCTTAGCACGTGCAATGAACCGCCATTAACAATTCAGAATGCCAATCGGCGTTCATCGGACAGTGCGGTATGGACTCTGTAACAATGGGGAAAAAAGTATTTGTTCTGGCGTTAAATCTAAGGCCTGAGGCCACAAGGATGGTACTTCAAAGTCTGGACCGTTTGTTGTATTTTTCTCTCCCAATAAAGCACGTCTCCAGCGATGCATTTTCCATTGTTTTCAGCAGAATCTGCATTAATTGTCTTTCTTTTTTCGTGTATTTGTAGTTAATAAATTGCGAAATGGACACGGTTTGACACACCATTATATGTGAATCAAATATGTTACTTTCTCTTCCGTTTAATAGAGTGATAAACTCATTCAATTGACTTATTTTAAATAGTGACTCAAGCACTCAAATAAGCTATTTGTTAGTAAATTCATTTAACAGTGGTGTTTTCAAATATCATATAATAACTACTTTGTATAGCTTTTTATTTTTTTCAAAGACAATCCTTTTGTTTTTGTTGAAAAATATGTATCATATGAACAAAAAAAAGACAACAAAAACAAACAAACAAACAAAAACACATAAAAAAACAACAACATTATACATGTAGTTATAGGATCATATATTTCATCTAAGGTGTTTTACAATTTAACAAATGTAACGGAAGTTTGTGACGGTAATAAAATTATAGTACACTCACCTTTAATTTGTAGATGTCCGCGTCCAGTGTCCACCTGGTGATTTGTTATGTCATTGTGACAGCAAGAATATATATCAGATTTTGTTATCACTTTCTTTTGTTGACCACTGTGGTCCTCCATATAGCCCCTACCCACAATATTGTCATCGTTATTAACAGGTTTAATCATCATTTCGGTCATATACTTAATTGTTTTACTTTGTTGTTTAACCCTTACTGCATACAGACTTGTCTATCTTACAATCTGGACTAAACCATTTCTCATTTTAAGGAAAATGACAGAATATTTACCGAGTAGAGTGCAAATCGTGATTGTTAAGAACGGTTGTGCCAACTTTGTCTGCAATGTTTGCATAGGTAGAATCTGTCGTCGCCTGCAAGCCATGGGTTTTATTTTTCCTTTGCCAAAAAACCAGCAAAATATGCTAATATTGCATGACGAAAAAAAAGGTTTAAAATATATATGAAGATATAAAATACGTTATTTGTCGGTAATAAATTGATTTATTTTGAAATTGTATGCTAATTTATGGGCGTTCTATATTTTGTTTGCAGTTTTTGACAAATATTTCTTACAATCATAATGTTTATAAAAATTGTTTAGTTTTAAGCTGAATGTGATCTGATTTAGGGAGGTAACTGGGAAATGTCCTGGAGCATTGAACATGCGTATGCAATGGTACATCTAAACAGTACATGTCAAACAATTATTATGGCACTTTCTTTACTAAAAAAGAAAATACTGTTTATATTGGATACAAAACTTTCGTTGAACAAAATATGTTAAAGAATATAAGTATCATCGTGACAAAGAAACAATCAGCAATAGCAGAGATGTAGATGTCTCTGGCAATAGCAAAATCCAGACAAAATGCCAAATTGAATAAAACTTTGTTTTTTTTTATAAAGACATTAAAAAAATATCAACATGTGAATGCATAAGTATCAAGATTTTAACAGTTTATGTCGGTATCAATATGTGATGATATTTTTGTTTCATAAACAGAATAGCTGTTCCACGTCTTAGTCAAATGATGTAGTAATTACACTGGTTATATGTCTTATTCTATTAAGAATAAAACCACCAGTTTGATAACACATTTTGGCTTGATAAAGAAAACAAGCCCTTTCATATTATTAGTTCAAGATCTTTAGATGAACAATACGTTTTAGTACGTCAGTTTACAGAACAATACAAGGCTATTTTTATGGGCATATTGTTTAAAGTTTAACAACTTGTCTATACTACTCTAGGAGATTTTACATACCATGAATAATACAAAGTATGAACTTTAAGCGGCCAAGTAGCCTGACGGCCTAGCAGCATGAAGCTAGTGATCTACGACCTAAACTTTTAAGTTGTTGAGAATTTTTGAAAAACAATTAGAACGGCTTTTAATGAAGTTCTTAAGTCATTTCTTGTCATTTAAAGAATATATAACTTTATTAACTGCCGTTTTATTTGTTTTATAAAATTTTAGAAACTTTAGAAATTTTAAAAAAGTTTAGGCCTACAACTTGACGGCGCAAAGCCGCCAAACTTCACTAAATCATAATACAGGTAAAATATCTTATACTGAAATTAGTCAAATTACACATGCATCTGTATTCAGAAAAAAACATCCCGCTGTATCATTATGATAATGTGGCGGGGACACCGAGTTGTTCTAAAACCAGATGTCTATTGCACTCATTACCCCTAGAAAGTCATTCAAAATACATTTTTATGTCTTTTGTTTTACTAGATGCATGATTTTGCAAACATACTTAGAATGTCAGTATTTATTTATATTTCGTCACTCCTGATGATTTGGAAAATAGTTTAAGGTATATCACGTGTAAATGTAGTCTGTTATGTTCTAATTTTTAAATTCAAGATTGAGTTGGGGTTTAAATGCCGCTACAGAAAATTTAAGGAAACTTAAATTAAAAGTTATTTAGTACATTTAAAGACAGATTTCATTTTCGTGATATTTAGTAAATAAATAAAGTTATTATTATTAACTCTTTTTATTTACCGTCCTTCACGTGCCATTTATTTATTTTCTATTTTTAAAACAGATAGAAAGGATAATGAAAGAACGTAGGGGTGTTTTTGCTATCAGATTAAACACTGGCGGCGCTCTAAAATCATATGCGGGCATCTGCGAGAAATTCATGGGCAAACAAATGCGACAATAATCATTAAATCAATTTGTTTTGTACAAATTACGTAGTATTTTTCCTCACTATCCCCTATCTCAATGTCTAGTCGAAGTGTAACATATTTTGGGATGTACCAGCTTTTGTCAAGGAGTAAAACACACAAATCCGTGCTTTTTCCTACAACTGGATACCGTCGACCTTTTTGCACCAATAATCGGCATGGTAGTAAAAAATGTATATATATTTCTCAGTTAAAGACCTATATACTGTTAGGTTTCTAAACAAAATGTATCTTAAATAATCCGTTATGTGTACAAAACGGTAAAGCATTATATTATTGTTGAATGATACATATTCTTAAATTATGTTATAATAACAATAACTTCTATTGCAAATTGCAACAAATGTAGAGAGTGTATGTCTGGTGAAGTTTAGTGCTTTGCACGAGTTTCACCTGCTCTTTACTGATCAGCTGAGTGCAAGCAAATGTATTTTGTCTATAAATTGAAGCGTTTTACGACGCTAATTGGATAGTGACATAAATGTTGCACACACGGCGACATGACTTTGAATATATTTATCTGTTTCAACGTGACATTTTTTCCTGTAAGTATGATTTTTAAGTAGAAAAGGAAGACTTTTCCTGTTTTCAGTTAAATTGAAATAAATGTGTTATAGTATTACATATAAGCACTATTCGATCTGAATAAGTAATTATGCCGCAACAATCAACTTTATCATACTAGTCTTACTTTGATTTTGCAAAATTTTGCGGTTTCCTTTTTTTTATAACAATATACAGATTTACGCAGCTCAGTCTACAATGGGTAACATTTCAAGGCTTTTGAAAGTTTTCTAATTACATTTGATCTGACAAAATAAAATGTTTTGAACAATTATCTGATAATGTGGTCTTCATTTCCATTACATCATCAACATCAAGTTCATTTAGTACACATATTTCTATATTTAAAGTGAATCTAGTCTATGGCCGTCCATGTTATAATTTAGAAGTAACACTCGTATAAATTCGGTCAGTTTCGTATCGTGTGATATATTGACATCTGTGCGTTAACAAAAAAGTGTGTGCCCCTTCTATTTTAATACTCTCAACAGCTGAGTATAATGCAGCTGAACAAGTTCGTGTGTATTTAATGTCCATGTTAGATGTTTTATTTTTCTTGTTCTTTCACTGAGAAATTAAAATCTGATTCACCCGGTGCTAGGGGGTCTCTGATTTCACCCGGTGCTAGGGGGGTCTCTGATTCACCCGGTGCTAGGGGGTCTTAGATTCACCCGGTGCTAGGGGGTCATCTGATTCACCCGGTGCTAGGGGTCTCTGATTCACACGGTGCTAGGGGGTCTCTGATTCACCCGGTGCTATGGGGTCTTAGAAATCTGATTCTACCGGTGCTAGGGGGTCTTAGAGTAAAATCTGATTCACCCGGTGCTAGGGGGTCTGATTCACCTGGTGCTAGGAGGTCTTAGAGTAAAATCTGATTCACCCGGTGCTAGGGGGTCATAGAGAATGCACACTTTGTGTTGTCTCTCGTGAACGAACTCAACCCAAATAAGCATTTTAAAATTTTATTATATTTTCACTTCTCTCGAGGGGTCTCCCATTTTCCTGAAAATTTACATATCCGCTAGCTAAAAAAATAGAAGGAAAATGAGAATTTAGACAATATTAAAATTGTGTATGCAGTCCTGTAAAGTCCATTCGCGACAGCTGACAATGTACTTTTTAAATGAGCTATTAAGTTTTCGCCCCACAAGCAGCCGAATGGCTTATCAGCCTTGCAAGATCATAATTTTAACATTTGCGCAAACTATTACATACTATCTAGCATTATTTGGAATCTTAGCAACAAATTTTGGCAAAATAAACGCACTTAATCACCTTTTATCAACGATTATCAAGAAACAAATGTATACCGAACTCGTTTTAATTTAGTAAATTTATATGAAATTCACCTGAGACTTTATTCCTGGTTTAAACGCCATACCTATGTAGATAATACTTTTACCTTTTGCTTTACGATAATCGTTGATGTAATTAAGATATTTAAGTGTATTTTTATGTTATTTTAGTATATTTTTGTTATGCATCTTCTTATTTTAGTAGCTAATCAAATATCTGAAGAGGGGTTTTGGTGCCACTTGTGGTCGGCAATCAATAGGTATGTAATCTTGCCGCTGTGAATTGTGTCTGTCTCCGTTAGTATCCGTTTTATACACCACTGTTTTTCGGATAGCATTATAAAATTTGTTCTTTATAAAGTCTGTTTATGTCATTCATTCTCCCCATTTGTACACTGATTTGTTCCTGCATTAATCGTTCGATTTAGGAATGTTTGTACATGTATTAAGTTATGTAAAAGTTTATCAAAACAGACCAGAAAATATCTTCTTTTTTTAATTTCAAACCATTGATTGTATGATAATAAGTGAATATATTCATTATTAGTGGACGACAATCATTTCCATCTTTATATAAAAATAAACTTGAAATGATTGGGGTACTGGCGCATCAAACTGATGGAATATGATCAGCATTTTGCCTCCGTATCCCTATACTTTCTAACTTGATAGGCTCAACGTATAGATCAATAACAAAACTTATTTTGTTTTTCAAGCGCGTAAATGCATGGACTTTTCGCCGACACAATACTTTTGTTTGTCTTCGTGGCACATTTCCTTTGAAGATTTGTCGTTTATTTTTGTGTAAACAATATTGAATAATTCTCTTTTTCCTTCAAACGATTCTTCTCTTGTGTGTCTTACTTTGTTTTTTATGAGGTTGTCTTTTACACTCATCATCTGCTAACCTCTCTGCCCTCTCTAGGGTGGCAATGGCAACTTAACTGTGATTTCTAATTAATTTTGTTACGTTTTTGTCACACCATACAGACATCTACAAGTTGACGGTGTCCATTGATGTGCGGTTACCTACATCATTTTTAAACACCCTCCTGTGGCGGGCCACAAATGAGCTTCATGTATCAAGTTTGTTTTGCATTAAAGCTCCCAGTACTCACTGTCACATCACAAGCTAGTCAATTCAGGGTCAAACCCTACTACCTTTCTTAAAACAACAACAACAATAAATGAGTCATTTCTCGTATAAAATCGCGTAGTTACATTTATTATTTTCTTCTTTTAAGTCGTAAAAATGAGTTTCGTTGCTTAACATTAATACAAATTAGAAAGCAAAACCATTCATATGTGAAGATATTTTCTTGACTCACCATTTTGAAGGATTTTCGTGCAGTTAATGAGCGTGTTTTATACATGTTGCTCACACACTGTTTTAATTAATGCGATACATGTATTTAATTTAGGTTCATGAAATTATAGTTGCACAAAAAAAAACAGATAGACTCAAAGTGCTCAAATTCCCGGAAAAAACAAACGCAAAGGACGTTGAAACTAGAATGAATTGAAAATGATTACAATTATATGTATGCATATGTTATTGTTATAACTAGATTAATGCAAAAGAACAATAATGCGTATTTCCCTAAAGGACGGAGGATGCATGGTTTTCTACCAGGGGGTTCTCTCAAAATGCCAGTAGGCCAATCTGCTTGATGTGTTTACATATCATATGACAGTTTTAGCACGTATTATGCATGTTAATTTCATTGCATCAAAGAATTTTGCATTGCCGTTGGTTACACAGTGGTCATAAATTTCGCACAAGTTGTGCTAACCAATCTGTTCGCAGAGCTTTCATCAAGGGACATAATTTGGGCCATACTGGAAATATCATAAATTTGATAGCCTCCCTTAAACTTCCCGTCGCGGTAGGCGGGTTTTACCTTCTACATGAATATTGATAAAATTATAAAGGCGGTGCATATGCAAATGAGGTAGAAAGCTGGGAGTCTGACAAGTGAAATAGAAATTTGTTGCTGATACAAGTGTTGAAGTGCTTTTCTGTGGAAGACAGGTTTTATAAATGTGCGGATGTGTAGATAAATGGATGGATGGGCTGGCTTCAGGATGGATGGTAAGCCTTATTAATGAGAGTAATTATACTTAAAAGGAATAATTTTTCCTGCCGGGAATTTTATATCTAAAAAACTTAATGTTAAAAGTTTGTAGCAATTTGTGTTATTATGTCGCATTTTCTGAAACTACTTGACCAATTGCGTTGCGTGGCTCTTTAATGCAACATTTCGAGAAATCGACGCATCGTATTGCCCATGGAATCTATGTTTTCCTGTTAATGGCAATTTTACGTTTAGGGGTATTATTTTATGTTGTTCTCATTTTTTCGTGTAATAGTATTCAATAGCATAAAGTAGTATAGAAATACATGCCCTTGGTGCTTCATGAACTGCATAATGAATAGCACTGTTGTAAGACTCATGTATCCGATGCCTCAGTCAATGAGATCATATATTTAGAAATAAGTTTAATTGGTATAAATTTAACAGTTTCCATTGTAAATATTTTCCGTTCAGTTTATCTAAGCTATAGTTGGGTGTTTTGGAATCTAAGCTATAATTGGGTGTTTTGGAAATATTACTGATTTTTTTAGATGAAATGTGTGGTTATATTTATGATTACCTATATTAGACGTATCGTTTACTATATATTCCGCATTAAGGAATCAGTTGCAAAATGTATGTTCTGACGTTGATAATTTCACCGTACAATATTGACACACCCTACGGCAGTTGTTTTTACAACAAAGGGTCAAGCAGGTGACACGTTTGGTGTATGTTTAACTCCGCCCACATTTACTCTTTAGTTCTCACGCTACTGTATGTGTATGCTGGACAATCTCAATGAATATGTCCGAAGGTTAACGACTCCTTAACAATATTAATTGTCATTGATTTAGAACTGCAATTTTTTTTCTTACGTGGAATTTAAAAATGTTGGCCTTATTTTTTTCCCTCTTATAATAAGTTTAATTAAACATTTCTTACTGTATTTAAACTCCATCAACTCAGCAGAATTTAACATATAGAATGGGAAAAGGATGCGTATAAACAAAAAGAATAAAACAGAACAATAAATACTGTACAAACTATGTTACAAACAACTTCAATATACAAATGTGTTTGCAATATATTATATAATATGGTGAACTTGTCTGTGTTAGCCATTTGGTCCGAATGTTTCAGAGTTGGAATAAATATCTGAATAATGTCTTCCTGGAAAATCTCCCGCACTTAAAAGCACTTACGGAAAATAAAAACGTATTTTCAACTCTTAACTTTTTTTCTGTTTTAATCTCAAAATATAAAGAAACATTCTAGAAATGATGATACATAATTCTGCAAAAAAACGAAGAAAAACCCCATATATTTTCGAGAGTAAAAACGCGTTTTGTACCCGTTTTAGCTATTCTAAGTAAGAATAGTTCCAATGATTACATACATAAGCCAGTTTGATAGGCTTTACTTTCAATTAGTAAATTATCAATTTAAAATTTTGTTCATAAAATATATTATATATTCATTTCTTCTTTTTTCATTCTACATACTGACTAATAAACCAATGATGTCCTCTTTATTTATTTATTTTTATTTATTCATTCATTCATTCAGAGACGTTAAAACACATATATAATATGTCTCTGATTCATTCATTATATGTGTGTCTGTGTGATAATATTACTATTTCTCAGTCAGAATTGGCGATACATGAACCTTATATTAGTAATTAAAAATCCTTGTCTATTTTATGTTTAATCTTGATAAACAAAGTTAAATGGGATTCTAAGATAATTTTAATGGTTAGATACTAACGTCTAAAGCCCACAAAATGTACCGTAAAAAATAAATCTATGTAAGTTGAAATCAATTAAATATTCAACTGATTTTAGCTTGATTACTGAAGTAACGCTATTATTTAATGATAATTATGATGTGATTTTTGGAAACGTTTGTGTTTTACAATAATGTTTATATGATAGAATATTCAGCTTTGACACTAGCCTTGGAGCGATTTTGTGGATTTCATCCCTTATCAATTACCTTTCCGTGCCAGATCATTTTTTTCTTGCATCATTATGTAAACAAATAGTCCGGGGTGCGTAAGGATACAGATATCCTGTGAATCTTTTACTTTTCTGCAAACTGGGCGTCAAGAGGTCTTGTGTTTACAGCCCACGTCGAACGGATGATCAATGTAAATAATCAAGCGTCTGGACACCTTGCAAGGGCGGGTAACTAATACTTCCCGAGCGTCCATTTGTTTAGTGTCAGTGTTCTGGACCGAATTACTAAATCACTAGCGAGCCTGCCATTCATAATAGTGACAAATTTATTTTGCCGCCCAGTAAAAACCGCGCTATTTACTTATTTATAAAACTGTTTTTAATTTTGTACTCGGAAATTAAAAAAAAAAATTACCAGAACTAAAAGTTGATAAATATCTTTGAGCGAAATGTATTATACTCTCCGTTATAAATGCAGAATAAATTGCGCACTTGATTACAGGGAATTTTGTAGGTCTGTGAAGTTGGCTTGTACATTGTACATCGTAGTTCAGCTAGTAATTCGCCAATATTTGAATTACTAGCTAGTAGTTGGGCATTCAGCGTGTAGTTCGAAACAAACACACTAAGATACATACTATTTGAATTACTAGCTAGTATTTGGGCATTCAGCGTGTAGTTCGAAACAAACACACTAAGATACATAATATTTGAATTACTAGCTAGTAGTTGGGTATTCAGCGTGTAGTTCGGAACAAATACACTTACATACATAATATTTGAATTACTAGCTAGTAGTTGGGTATTCAGCGTGTAGTTCGAAACAAACACACTAAGATACATACTATTTGAATTACTAGCTAGTAGTTGGTCATTCAGCGTGTAGTTCGAAACAAACACACTAACATACACAATATTTGAATTACTAGCTAGTAGTTGGGTATTCAGCGTGTAGTTCGGAACAAATACACTAACATACACAATATTTGAATTACTAGCTAGTAGTTGGGTATTCAGCGTGTAGTTCGGAACAAATACACTTACATACATAATGTTTGAATTACTAGCTAGTAGTTGGGTATTCAGCGTGTAGTTCGGACCAAACGCACTAACATACATAATATTGAATTACTAGCTATTAGTTGGGTATTCAGCGTGTAGTTCGGACCAAACACACTTACATACATAATATTGAATTACTAGCTGTTAGTTGGGTATTCAGCGTGTAGTTCGGAACAAACACACTAAGATACATAATATTTGAATTACTAGCTAGTAGTTGGGTATTCAGCGTGTAGTTCGGAACAAATACACTAACATACACAATATTTGAATTACTAGCTAGTAGTTGGATATTCAGCGTGTAGTTCGGAACAAATACACTTACATACATAATCTTTGAATTACTAGCTAGTAGTTGGGTATTCAGCGTGTAGTTCGGACCAAACGCACTAACATACATAATATTGAATTACTATAGCTATTAGTTGGGTATTCAGCGTGTAGTTCGGACCAAACACACTTACATACATAATATTGAATTACTAGCTGTTAGTTGGGTATTCAGCGTGTAGTTCGGAACAAACACACTAAGATACATAATATTTGAATTACTAACTATTCAAATATTTTGTATGCTGGTGCATTTGGTCCGAACTACACGCTGAATACCCAACTTCTAGCTAGTAATTCAAATATTATGTATGTAAGTGGGTTTGTTCCGAACTACACGCTGAATACCCAACTACTGGCTAGTAATTCAAATATTGTGTATGTAAGTGTATTTTTTCCGAACTACACGCTGAATACCGATCTACTAGCTAGTAATTCAAATATTGTGTATGCTTGTGTGTTTGTTCCGAACTACACGCTGAATACCGATCTACTAGCTAGTAATTCAAATATTATGTATGTAAGTGTATTTGTTCCGAACTACACGCTGAATACCCAACCACAAGCTAGTAATTCAAATATTATGTATGTTAGTGTATTTGTTCCGAACTACACGCTGAATACCGATCTACTAGCTAGTAATTCAAATATTGGCGAATTACTAGCTGAACTACGATGTACAATGTACAAGCCAACTTCACATACCTGAATTTTGTATACTTATTTAAGCAAAATATTGGCATATTTGATATCAAAATTTGCAGAAATGTATTAACTACATGATGGTTTACATTTAATTGAAATTTGATCATTATCAGAACTGTAATTACGTGTAAATGACTGAGTGATGAAAAACAAATGTTGCAGACTTGTACCTTTCTAAAATGCGTTTATGCCATTGGATACTTGAAGTTTTGAATGGAACACATTCAGATCCAAGTCCATCTGATGCTACGTTAGATCCATACAGTCTCAAACACTGATATGAACGCAACATTAATAGTCACGTATAACGAGTCAAAAAAGTGTTATACATCTCAATTTTGCAACTTTTATTTTTAACCCTTCCAAAACCAAAATTCTGATAATTATCAAATTTCAATACAAATTAAACCATTGTATGTTCAACACATTTTTCCGAATTTTGATACCAAATTTGCCACTATTTTTCTCATATATGTATACAGAATTTCCAAGTAACCAGGTACACACTTCCTTTTGCAACTGAGCATAATTATCAGTGACATAGAACTTTTTAAAATACATGTTTAGGTTTTATAAATATAAACACCCTTCATGTTTTAGCGTTACTGAAAACGTTTTAAACAGAAAAAAGATGTATTGCTAGGCAAATATTGATATTTATAGATGTTCATAATAAAACAAAAGCTCGGGTGTAGATAATATGTTGTACCGATTATGTAATGTATATTTTGTCATTAGAATGATAAAGTCTAGGCCGCACCATTATGTGTGTATTACATTATTTATGTCACTCGGGCAATGACTAAACGAGACACCTGTTGCATGACAAAAAAGAAACGAACTTGTTGATTGATAAAGAGGTCACAGCGTACGTCATTTGTCAATGTCCAATGCAGCGAGTTTTTGTAAAGGGAGGAAACCATTAGAAACGATGATAAAGCTCCTGGGTCTGGATTACTAATGTTCATACTTAACTATACTAATATGTTTATTTTCAAATCATTACGCCTTGTATAGCTTTACTTGTTTTTTTGTGCGTACTTTTCCCAAATTAACTGGTCACCTTTGTGGCCGTACCACTAAGTACTTTTGGGCGTCATATTAATAATAATGATAATAATAATAATAATAAATAACATTATTATTATTATTCATTTATAATCATCATAATTATTATAATTATTATTATAATTATTATTATTATTATTATTATTATTATTATTATTATTATTATTATTATTATTATAATAATAATAATAATAATAATCAGAATATGTATGTACATGTATATAAGAAATTGATAACATTAAAGAAATTATGACCATTTTCTGTAGGATACACGTTTTTACAGTTCTTTTCAGGACTTTCATTATAAACAGAATATAATTTTTGCCAGTTAAGTAAGTTTAAAGGTACCTACTATAAAATTAGATCCGGAGTGTAATTTGTTGAAATATTAACGCTGTGTCAAAATAAGTACTATGTTGCTGTAAACACATTTGTGAAAATAATCCCCGAAAATCAATGTCTTATATTTTCAGGAGATATTATTATTTAAAAGAAAATATATTAAATAAGTTAATGACGTTATAAATTTATCTTGTTTATATGAAACGGCTGATACAGCTTGTCTTAATAGATATATTCCCCCTTCTACCTTTTAACTTTATTTGATACTCGATCAGCGAAGATCGATATGTACATCATAATGGATTCTTTCGTTTGACACCTATTAACGGAAATCCATTTTTTAACTTCTGAATAAAAAAAAACATCATTTTTACATAAAAATACACCTTCGGTTGGAAGGATCTCTCATATTTTTTAGTATAAAAGATATTTTAAGAATTTCTTTGAGCTAGATAAATAAGAAAGGCATTGATTTTCATGATAATTATGCATTTCAAGTGATCGCATATGCGACAAACTTTGCCATGATCTGTTAAATTAAACGTTTTTCTACAATAGACCATAGCAGCCTTAATCTTCCACTTTCAGGGATCAAATGGATTTATTTTTAACGGTCCTGTAAAATGTGTTTTATTCGCCCCGTAAACATACAAATTATCTTTGCTAACTATTTTTACTTTAAATAAACAATTTGAAAAATTTTGTAATTTTCTCCGGAAAAACTTTTATACTAGTATTTAAATTTATTTTTTCTGAATGTACGTGTAGCCCAAAAGAAGCCGACGACATTGCATAAATCCTTATGATACTTACGATTAGATGTTTAATTGAAATTATCAGTTAAATTTTTTACTATATGAATTCAACATTACTAGATTCGAAGTTGACATCTTTTCAGAAAATAACAATGTTAAATACAACATGTAATTCAGCCTAACTAATATTTTGTGAAATATAATTTACTCAAAGCCAATATGTATAAAAACGAAAAATAAAACTAAATACTTTATTCGATTCAATATTTTTTTCTGTCTACCTAACAATATAAAAAGAATTAGTTGGTTGCAAACTCTCCGTGCATGGCCGTAATCGCGCCGTGAGCGATAGCCGAAAGCAACGCAAAGTAACATCTTGAATGACGAAATGAAGAAACAAAATGAATCGTTTTTTACATAGAGTTTACATTAACGTTTTTTTTAATTGATTTCCTCAGTCCTAATCTTTGAAAGGTATCATCTAAATCTAAGATTTATTTTCTTCGATTTTGACAACAGCTTTAAAATAATGTAGGCAAGGTAACGTATATTGATATGCAACAATCCTTTAAGAAATTGCGTTAATGTTTTAGTTTACCGCCTCTATCAATCAGTGATCAACAGAAAACGCTCACGATTATACTAACACACTAGACAATTATAGACAGTAATGCACCTACAATCAACAAACTATATTTTTCTTTTTTTGTAATATGGTATATTTATATAATTACCATTTAACTTTCAACTGTAAGCGGAACAAAAATTTGCTATTGAAACTGGGTTCGAGCAATAGATTTTCTACGAGGAATCTCAATTTTTATAAGTGATAATAAACTACATTGTTTCAGCATTATACATTACATGCGTAGTGTAATTGAATATAAGAAATTACAGTTGTTTGGGTAATTATGTCTATTTGTCAATGCAGTGTTGAACCTTAATTTTCACTCTGAGACACATTATACTAATGATCTTTTTATGTCTATTTTTGAGTAATTTATATTTTTTATAGCATAGTAGAAAATACAATTCACTCTACTATCAAAAAAGTAATACTTCTCGGGTTTTTTTGAACAACCATGATCAGGTCTCTTCATTTTCAATGGAAATACTTCCTTGATAGATACATTAAGATAATATTTTGTTAAAGCTGCGGTCTCACTTACTCCCGGCAGAGCCAAGGACCATCCCGGTAAGTTACCGGGATGATCCGGGACGATCCGGGGTGAAATTATTGTTGCGGTCACACTTACCCCGGCAGCACTACGGTAGTTCCCAACTAACTACCCAGGATGCGCTCCAGATCATCCAGGCAGAGCCCAGGTGAAGCTACGGTTCATGCCGGTGCTTCCCCGGTCGTTCCAGGATGACGCCAGAAGAGCCCCGGTTGACCCAGGCAGAGCCCCGGTCGATCCAGGCAGAGCCCCGGCAGAGCCCAGGACGATCCAGGCAGAGCCCCGGTAGAACCCCGGTGGAATGAAAACGCCCGAAAATGATAACATTGATACATTTTTTTTATTTAATATAATATTTATTGTTCCAGAATAGTAATTCATGATGATTTTCTGAAAAATCCTTATGCCATACCTGATAGAAGGGAAATGGGAAGGGTTTTAATACAAGCAAGTGCAATCATCGCAAATTGTCGTTATTCTTTTGAAATGATCCGGGCTTTGCCGGGACTCTACCGGGATCAACCGTAGCTCTACCTTTATCCTCCGGGGCTCTGCCTGCAGTTACCGGGGCTCTGCCGGCATATACCGGGGCTCTACCGTAGCTTTGCCGGCTATATCATACCCCGGATCATCCCCGGTTTGTGCCGGCAGAGCCACGGTGCTTCCCCGGTATAACCCCGGTCGTTCCCGGCAGAGCTAAGGATGAAGCCGGCAAAGCTATACCTTCCTGGATCATTCCGGACCACCCCGGTGCTATTAAATATTTTATTCCATCCGGGGTCGAATGCCGGATGTTCCCGGCTTAAGCTACAGTCTCACTTACATCCCGGGAGAGCCCCGGGAACATTCGGCATTCGACCCCGGATGGAATAAAATATTTAATATCACCAGGGTGGTCCGGAATGATCCAGGAAGGTATAGCTTTGCCGGCTTCATCCTTAGCTCTGCTGGGAACGACCGGGGTTATATCGGAGAAGCACCGTAGCTCTGCCGGCACAAACCGGGGATGATCCAGGGTATGATATAGCCAGTAGAGCTACGGTAGAGCTACGGTAGAGTTCTACCGGGTCAACCGGGGCTCTTCCGGCGTCATCCTAGAACGACCGGGGAAGCACCGGCATGAACCGTAGCTTCACCTGGGCTCTGCCTGCATTATCCGGAGCGCATCCTGGGTGGTTAGTTAGGAACTACCGTAGTGCTGCCGGGGTAAGTGTGACCGGAACAATAATTTCACCCCGGATCGTCCCGGAAACTTACCGGGATGGTCCTGGGCTCTGCCGTGAGTAAGTGAGAACGCAGCTTTACATTTGCAAGGTTATTATAAAATCGAATATAAAGAAGAATATAATATTATCCATATACATAATAATTGATAATAATAATATATGATTTATTTTCTCGTTTGCTATATTGGGCTCTTTATCATTTGTAGATTCTTTATTGTTTAATAAACGCATGCAATTGAGCACAAAAAATTGAAAACTGATTTTTGACCTAGTGAAATGTGTATGCGCGAAACCATCATCTAAATCTACGAAAATAGCAGAAAATATTTTGTTTAAGGACCTTTTTATTCTGTTGTTTTATTAATGAATTCAGGAAAATAATTCTTTAAACGATCACAAAAATATGAACATAACGTGATTGTGCAGGTTTAACGTGGTCGGTACAGGTTTAACGTGATTATACAGGTTTAACGTGATTATAAAGGTAAAACGTGATTATACAAGTAAAACGTGATTGATAGCAGTTTAACATGATCGGTACAGGTTTAACGTGATTGTACAGGTTTAACGTGATTTGTAAAGGTTTAACGTGATTGTACAAGAAAACGTGATTGGTGACTGTACAGGTTTAACGTGATCGGTACATATTTAACATGATTGTACATGTTTAACGTGATTGTACAGGTAAAATGTGATTAGAAGAGGTTAAACGTGATTGTACAGGTTTAACGTGACTTGTAGAAGTTTAACGTGATTGTTAAGGTTTCACGTGATTGTACAGGCTTAACGTGATCGGTACAGTTGTAACGTGATTGTACAGGTAAAACGTGATTGATAGAGGTTTAACGTGATTTTACAGATTTAACGTGATTGGTAAAGGTTTAACGTGCTTGTACAGGTAAAACGTGATTGATAGAGATTTAACGTGATTTGTGCACGTTTAACGCGATTGGTATAGGTTAAACGTGATAACTGTGTACGGGTTTAACGTGATTGTACAGGTTTAACGTGAGTTGTACAGGATTTACGTGAGTGTACAGGTTTTTAAATATATCTGTACTAGAATTATATCAGACGAACTGACTGATGCTTCTTGTATATATAAAAAGTTCTTTTGACACGAATTTTATTAAATTTTAAAAGGTATACATTCTTCTTTCTCTCGTCATACAAAGTACATTATAATCTATTCATGTAAATGTATACATGTATATGTTGCATATTCATTTTTTTTATAACAATAAAATATAAGAACAATTGTATCAAAGGTTGTGAATTTGAAACTAGCGTTCAATAATAAAAGGAAACTTGATATTGGCTGCCATTTTTTTCTTTTGTGTGTATGTGCTTGCGTCTGTGTTAAAGCCATACTATAATTGGAATGTATGTATTTGGTACATTTGCCACTTCATTACAAGCTATGTTTGAGCATTTGTACTGGAAATTAAACAACCATCATTAGTATTTGTATTTCTACGACAGCGTTAAACAAAAAAGTCTAAGACAATATTAAGTACTGCGTGGCCTTACTTATACATCGTTCGCTTGAACAAATAATAAACGGTAAAAAGATGTAATAATTATATTATATCGTGGCGTATGTAGACAATATATCATAAAATAGTCCGCAGACATGTCTGCAGACGTATTATTAGTATGTGTTTCTACAGACAGGGTTATGCTTTGAAATCCGAAAATTGGTAATCAACACTGGCATATTCAAAGTTGGATAGAATTTTCATAATTCATTTCACATGCGCATCATTTTATACCACACCGCAACATAAATTCCCGGAAAAAATCGTTCGTATTGATTAAAAGACATACTCCTGGAAAATAAATGTACCACACTCAATATTCTTGGTAAAATGCCTTTCGCCATAAAAAGTTTATTCTCATAGAGTTTCATAACAAGAATCACAATATTCTTATATTAATTGATAAGCACAATCAAATATATATATCATTGTAGATTATTGCGTGCTTTAAGTACATGATACACGAAATCTTTATGCCAGATCAAAACGTGCACGTAAGATATATGTGCATATTCAACATGCATATGCTCTCATGTTGGGTCATCTAACATGACTCGTGGTTTTGTCACTATACATAGCCGGTATAAATCTGACAGTGAAAATTGCTGTCCTTTTTTACATATACTTTCTTCGATAAAACAAAGGCACTATAATAAATACATATATTGATATGTTTCGTTCTTATTAATATAGTTTTCTTTTAATATAATGTTAAAATAAAACTCGAAGACACTAACGCCACAGGTTTTTAATTTTATCGTTTTTAATATCAGTTGATATAATTTATAATATTAGAAGAATCTTAAACCATTTGACGTCATCCAGTATGCAGCTCATTCATAAAAGATGACAGAATGTCATATGTGGATTATCTATGGTGGCTGATTGCGTTGTCGATAGCAACAACACAACCTATATCGTTATCGCCTTTTCGTCTTGTCGCTATTGATAAGCGCCAAACGGCGCGTTGTCGCACTGCCGTCTTGTCGTCCTTTCTCTAACGAAGCACGTCAAACGGCGCATTGACGTGCGGTGCGTTGTTGCAATGTCACCCTGTCGCTTGGCTTATAAGCCGATCCTTCGATTTGAGCCGAGCGACAATGTGACATCGCGACAACACGCCACACTACAGCGGGCCGTTTGGCGTGCATCTTTAGCGACAGGACGACAAGACGAAAGTCCGACAATGCGTCGCTAGCGACAACATGACGCCCAAAAGCGTTCCAAATCAGCCATCATAATTATCTAGCAGACTAGCACATATTTATTCTAAGTTAAAATTGCTAACATAATTGTTAGAAATATATAAGATATTTTAGGGTAGGGTGTAGCGGACGCTACATTAAGTATTGATGCATACTGAACGTGATACTTGCTAAACTTTGTGCACATTTGTAGACAGTGTAATAAATATTTCATATAAATAACCTCCCATCATCCCGTTTAACACTGAATTGCAAAATAAAGTGCGCACTTGATTACAGGGAATTTTGTATACTTATTTAAGCAAAATATTGGCATATTTGATATCAAAATTTGCAGAAATGTAAAACTACATGATGGTTTACATCTAATTGAAATTTGATCATCATCAGAACTTTGATTACGTGTAAATGACTGAGTGATGAAAAACAAATGTTGCAGACTTGTACCTTTCTAAAATGCGTTTATGCCATTGGATACTTGAAGTTTTGAATGGAACACATTCAGATCCAAGTCCATCTGATGCTACGTTAGGTCCATACAGTCTCGAACACGTTGGTCTATAGATGAGATGAACGCAACATTAATGGTCACGTATAACGAGTCAAAAAAGTGTTATACATCGCAATTTTGCAACTTTTATTTTTAACCCTTCCAAAACCCAAATTCTGATAATTATCAAATTTCAATACAAATTAAACCATTGTATGTTCAACACATTTTTGTTAATATTGATACCAAATTTGCCACTATTTTTCTCATATATGTATACAGAATTTCCAAGTAACCAGGTGCTCAACTTACTATATTTTGTTTCTATATCTTACTCACCGTCTGCATTTTGATTAATTTTATTGTCAAAATTTCACAACCAAATGGATATTGTCACCTCTTTGAGATGGACTCTTGATTAACGCTTAGCGGCCATATTGTATTATTACGCTCTGTGTCGCCAGTGCGTCTCATCTTGAAACATAACACCAAAATCCACTATACTAACAAAAATAGTCCAAAATTCCCACCGAAAAAAAAAGAAACAATCATCCAATAGAACGTGTTTGGGTCTTTTCACTTTAAATAATTGATACTTATCCTAAACAATGTCCCAGTTGGTTTATATAACAGAATTAACCGGACACACAATAGGTCCTACTGAAACTATACGGACACCCGGCGACCACATCTATATTATATCATAGACATGTTTTCGTTGTTCTCTCGGTGATTATTTAAAAATACGTTGATTTTTTATCTACCGCTATCTGTTAATGAAGTTACAGTAGCTGTTATCTATATAGGTGTTAGCAGAAACAACTGAATACCGATGATACATTTTTCTATTGAAGTAAGAGGACAAATTAAAAAAATGTAATTTGTTTATGAAAAATATGAAGGTCTATCTTTCTACAACCGAGTATAAACCCGTGCTATAAAATAAAAAAGATTATTATACATGTACATTGTTGAGTACAATATTGAATTCTACTAGACGAGTATACAGCTGTTAAACCTATATTGGACGATTCGCTAGCGGAGTCTGATATAAGTTTTTGCAGCTGTGTTATTTCACACACCATCCTTGTAAGACATTTTAACAGAATTTTGTTCCTTCAATATGTTTTTATATGATTGTTTGGTCTCTGAACATTAAAACGAGGCTAGATAGAATACGATATGCATTTGATACAGATATTTTAGACTCTGTAATGCAAACGAGGCTATATACGGTACAATATACATTTGATATGGATTTTTTTTAATGGAAACGAGCTTAAATTGATGAGATTGGATCCAATAATGTTTTTGTTTTTTTCTTGGAAACAGCACGAGGATCAAACGTTGAAAGTTCATTTGAGTGTGAAATAAAGCTTCATATATATACACAAGCTCAACGTGTTTTTGTGCTTTTTTAGGGGGGGGGGGGGGTGTCTGTGGTATCACTTATCCACTTTCTATTGCCTACATCCCTTTTAAAGAAAATTCCAGAAACTGCCAGACAAGAGTTTATTGAAACTTAATCCATTCGTTTTCATAAGGAACGGGAACAATACTCTTAAATATTAATGGTATGTAACCCTTTTCTTCTTAACCATATTAGATTGTGGTATTTAACCTTAAAATTAGGATTGGCCAGACAAAGAATGTTAGCATATTTACTGATAGCTGTATCTCTGATTTTAAATTTTTCCATAAAAATACTAGAAGTTTTTTAGGGTTTTTTTTAGTTGTTTTTTTTAACTGGTCATATATAATTATGTCACTGTTAAAGAAAATAACAGACCGCCGACTGCTCTTTTGGCTAGAGGTGTAGGCTACGACACATTAATATATCTGTTAAAATGGTCTATTTACGATTTATTTATAAGCAGTGTTGACAATCACGTTAAAGACTCTCAATTACATATTTTAAAACCCGTTTTAGCAGAGACTGTTTATTGTTCTGTTATATTTGAATTCGTTCTCAAGATTACGCAATCATCAAAGAATCATCGCGTCATATATAAATTCCGTCTGAAATTAATAGGACTCGTGAGAGCCAATTTACTCCTAAATACCTACTTTAGCTGCTAATTACACAACATGTATAAAACGGATGTTCAAAGCGGTAGGCATGTTAAACGGGGTGATTTGTGTAATCTTAGATGACGGAATTAGAAAACTTTCTCACCGATTGATGTCTTTAAAAATTACGAATTTTCTCCGTGGATTCTCGGCATGACTTAATGTGATCGCCGTGAAATCCCAGCATGAAAAAATATCGTCATGAAAGAAAGGTGTCGAGAACTATCGATACAATGCTATAGTTTTGTCGGACAAGACCGTTATTTGATACCAGATGATTAGAATATTATACGTAAAACGCTTCTGCTTCACATTCGGTTATTTTGTAAAATCTGTTTATTTAGACGTTGCAGCGAATCGACATAAAGGGTCGTATAAGAATCAAACAAGAATTTAGACTATTATAAATTATCAATTAAGTCACACAAGGTCATATGGATACGATTTCATTACATAGACTAGTGTATACAGATATTGATGTTTTTATTGTAAGTTTATCTAAGGAGTTTAAATATGGACTTCCATCATGTCAAAGGGAGATATGTCCAAAAAAGGGAGATAAGTTCATTTGGGTTAACATTTGGGTTAACAGAATATAACGCTGTTATATTATTATATTTTAACACTGGGGTTGGATGCCATTCAGCAAAACAATGGATACAACTTGAAATAACTCCACAAAATAAATTTACGAGAATACCTCTATAAAAATACAGACTTTATTGAACACTTGTAGAAGATGTTTGGCTATCTTCCATTACGTGGTACAGAAATGGCATGTATTTATAAACATGATATCTTCGCTAGCTTAAATTATTGTTGTACTTGCCTTTTTTCTCTTTGATAGGGAAATAGCCCTTGTAGTACTGTAGTTACACCTCCAGTCTGATTTGTAAATTAGATTTCTACACAGAAATTCCTTACTTATCCGGCCAGCCACCTCATTACATTACAAGGGGCACCAGAATAATAGGTGTCTAAAAGAAAATCAAAATAAGAGAAGAAAAGAATGAATAAAAAACCTGATATTCTTTGGGGGAAATTGCTTGAGATGGTTCAATAACAAAAACAACAACACAAAACATGTTTAAAATGAATTGTTTGAACCGCCTTTTGTTAGCAGTCGCTCGTGAATGAGTAAGCGGTTTCCGTAAATGGACATTTTAAAGTAAACATGCATAAGCAAAAACAATGGGCGGAGATATATCTTTACCTGAAGTCTTAATTTCAATAATTACAAATAAAGTTATAATATATTTTTTTCTTATGAAAATGTATGTTTTTAACCATTTTATGCTGAAACATCATTTTAAAGTTATTTTCTGTTGAAGATTCCCTCTGTCTGCGTCAGATGTTAAAATAATAATATAGCCTAGAACGTATTGTTTCTTTTAATTTACAATTTGTAATCAGTATGCCATTTCTTTACATTCTGTTAGATAACGGCTGTTTAGAACATGCCCACCACTGATATGTATTAACGTCAACTAAATTTAGAGATTTAATCCCTCAATTTTGTTTGACCTGAAATTTAGACAACGTAACTGAGTTATTTCAGCAGAACAATTACAGCTAGAATAAAATCTTACACGTTTTAGGAACGAAAAAATATAGCAAACAATTTTTCCTCAAAGAAAGATAATTATTACGGAGTTACGCGAAAATCTGTCGCTTGAAATTTTGGAATTAAAAATGTCACGCGCCTTCTTGTAGTACTTATGGAAAGGAAAAGTTTCATTAAGGTGTTCTAAATGCGCACGTTCTTTAAGATGTTTTAATTATATTTAACATTTGAACGACAAATTTATACTTCTGGTAAATGGCCATATATTATATAAATATTTGTACTTTCGTCATACTTTATACATTATCCGAATTAAGAACAAAAGGCGGAAGCTTCTATTGTATTTGGTTTCGGAACTAACACCTTCAGTTATATAACCTTATTTGTTGCTTTTAAAACAACATTTACACATCTACTTTGTTGCTTTTGTTGTGTATAATTGTATAAAAGAATGTGTCTTAATTCAATTTGATTGTCTCTGCTACAAAATAAGATCTACTTAAGTAGTGAAAATCCTTTTTAGATACCAGTGACACCTCGACTTAAAGTCGCCTTCATACATATTATCACCTGTATGGTATACGAATCTGAAAGAAATATGGTGCACATGTAAAAATTACTCTTTCGTTAAAGTGACTCCCTGCGAAAATAATTTTTAGAATGGTGTGAATTTCTAAGATTTTCAAGATTTTTTTCATTAATTATTTCTAACTTGTTTACCTAAAAGAAACACAAAGTAAATAATCTGATGCCTAAAATTACTTAATTAAAGTGGCTAATATCTGAGTGTCAATTCCCTCATGTGTCTTAATACAGATTTGTTCTGTTGTTTCAATTTGAATATCTCTCTTTTCTCAATTTGTACGCATGCATAATAATGTTTGTGCCATAAAAAAGGACAAGAAACACACAAATATAATTGTGTCCGGAAGCATTTTGACATTTTTGCAAGTTTCAAGGGACTGCATTTTGCATTTCGATAATCCTGTTTCATTAATTACAAGTAATTGAATTCGTAATTACTTTTTAATTTAAAGTTATGTTTGTTATTTTTCTTGTTTTCAATTTCTGTATTGGAAACAAACAAAAAACTAATTGTTTGAACTTCGACAGTATATTTTTTTTTTTTTTTTTGCATGGTTTTACTATAGAATTGACGTCAGGTCTGATATGCAGTGACCTTCTGCAGCAAATACAACTACTTTTAAGTTATTATATGTTAATTCTACAATTAATTTACATCTCAATTTTAAAACCACAAATCAGAAAGATATGCTAAAGAATATATAGCAATATACTAAGAAAAAATAAAATATAAAAAAAGTATTTTTGTGCTATTTTAAGTCTGATTTGATTATTTAAATGAAGATCGTTGTAACGGTTTTGAATTTCACTATGAGAGTAATAATACTAGAAGAACTGGTATTGTGTACACAAGTTATTGGTTTAGACGTACATCAAATGGATATATTTAATCTGGAAAAAAGTATTTTCAGACCCATCATGTCAAAAGACCTTTGTTGATAATAATAATAATGAAAAAGACATCACTTACATAATGTTACAATTGAAAATATTCACCACATTACAAATGACCACACACTACCGAAATTTAGATAGAATTTGTAAAATTAGATATTTAATTGATAGGTCCATTAACGAAAGTATCATTATTTTTTATGTAAAATGTATTGTAATTTTAATTAATTTCATCTATGTAGGACACATTTGACCATACACGTCCATTGTTGGAACTCAACATACTTTTATTGTTTCCTTTCCCGTCCACGCGAACACGTGATAATAACGGTATATCATAACGTTAGTGTAGTCCGCCAACCAATTTATTATTCTGTCAAATGAATATTTGAATTGCGATATCAAAAATATGTTTGAAATTTCTTTTATTGAATTATTTTTTTGTAAGTATTAATTTGATCATAACTTAAATCATATATATTAAAGTTATTTTTTAAAAAAAGAGTTATACTTTCTGACTAAAGTCGACTTTATTTTTGACCAAAATGATAGACCTATGTTTATAGTTATACATGTTTTCTTACATAAACAATATCATGAGTGTTTTTCTTTAGAAAAAAAACTTCTCAAGGATTTACTCAATCAGACATCGTTATTACATTCTTAATGACATTTCCGTGGACTACCGTGAATGTTTAGATAATCGAACAATTTGTTCAGTACACCGTTAAACACCAATCACAACTACGTTTGAAACATTAAGCTCAAAAGTAGGCGAGCGTTCCAGCCTATTCTTTTCGCAATCGAGTAATTAGTGCTCGCTAGAGCGCTACGCTCCGCCCCTTTCACGATCAGAAATAGAACATCGCTCCGGGTCGTTTTCGACTTTGTATCGCTTCTGGCTATTTGATAGTATGTTCACTTTTACTTTCTACATTTGACAGTGATACTTTGAAAAGCTGACCTTCGGCCAGTTGACCAAAGTTTATACCTTCAGGGACTTTTCATCATTTTTTTTGCTGACCGCTGTTTTTCTGGATACTTTTCGTTAAGTTTAATTTCTTTTTTGTTACAAAGTTTGTTTTTCTGATTAACTAGTGATTCAAGATTTATTCGGATCAGGAAACCGTATGCAAAGACATTGACTGGATTTACTTTTTAACTTAAATGAAATGTAAACATTGCCTAAAGCGCGGATATTGGTGTTCATAAAGTGGGATACTGATCGATCAAGCCTCGGGTGGCTCCCTCTAGCGGGTAGACGCTCCCCGATGATGACTGCTGAGTTAAGCCCCGTTGATTCTACCCAACTTACTTCAGTCTCCGATGAAAACGTTGGGATAGAAAACGGTGTGCTAAAGTCAAACGGAGTGTTAACAGAGTTGGATAGGGTCTCCCCGACGTTTTATAAACGCGAAACAATGCCGACGGCATTTGGCCTAGTTGTAGATCAGAATGGAAATACTACAAATGGCACGGAGGTGGATATTTGTCTTTTATTCTAAGACATATTTGCTAATTATTATCGATCTTTTTTTCTATATCATGTTATCTTGTACATTTATCTATGTTTTACTTCATTTTTGTATATATTTATTGCTTTCGTAATATTGACGTTACTGGCTTTTAATTACATTTTTTCTCACCCGGAGATACTATCTTATTTAAGATTTTTTTAAAATGTCAGTTGTGACAATTATTTCATTTTTAACCATATGAATTCACGGGTTAATAAACACTTCTAATTTATAATATGTAACAATTTTTTACATGATCAAAGTTTTTCTGGTTAACATTTTACATAAATAATAATGATACTTTCGTTAATGAAAATAAATGGACTTATGGAAATACGGGAACGTCTCTCTTTCTTTTCATTTAGGGATGTTACACAGAAAACCTATTAGTAATAATGGAGATATTTAACAAGTAATAATGGAGATATTTAACAATTTTCAAGTTTTCAAGAGTTTTCGCTGTCTGTCGTTAATGAACGAGGTCTAAACCCCGCCGGCGGGCAGATCTTTAGTTTTTCTTCTCCATTTTCTAGTTGGTCTCCCAAATGTCGCCGTGGGCTTTCTTGTTAGTATACAGCGAAATACTGGTTATGTTATACAGTTGTCGTTTCTACTTCATACTGGATTGTTTATGCAATCGTTATTTGGATATTTAAAAATAATGTGTTCATGTGTTATTTATTTAATGCATTATATCTTTGGCAGTTTTTCAATAGTGGATAAAATGGCATCAGAATTCATTAGTACACAGTGATTTGAAAAAAGTTTCTTACGTGAGAATTATGTTGTTTATTCCAGGAGAGACGGGATGTGTTGGGCTCCCATGCGGGACTCGGACAGCTGGTGGCTACAGTATCAACGGCGGCGTCTTTCCCACCGGCACCTAGACTATCACATACGCCGACGTCGGATTTTCAGCCGCCATATTTTCCGCCACCATATAACCCAATTTCACAACAGCCAGTGGAGTTTCATCCTCACCACGTGAATGCAGACCCCTATTCTCATCTAAGTGGGTTCCAGGCCCCACAACAACACTACCATCAACTTCAAGATAGAAATGTGCTCCGCCATAGAGACGATATACACAATATGGCCGGTGGCCTCCAACCCCATGATAGAAATAGGGGAGACTATGGTGGCATGGGTCGCACTGATCTTCTTGTGCCGCGGGCCCCTTTGTCTATAGGGTATGGGGATACAGACCCTTCCCTGCTTAATTTACACGGGGGAAACATGATGGACGACGGGACTCAGGTGAGTTGTTTGATTTTTCTTTTTATTTTGAAAAAAAAATCTAACGAATTTCATATAAATTTACCTGTTTACGTTAGCATCAAATACGCGATTTACACGGAATGAATATAGATGATATATTTGATTATTGGATTTATAATAAATAGTGAGAAAGTTTAACAATAATGTATTTATAGAATCAATTACATGTACATGAAAAACAAACGTTTAGGTCCGACTCTGTATACTATTACACTACTTTAGTTATAATAAATAGTGTCATTAGAATTAAACTGTCTATACATAAAACAACGATACTAAAACAACAACCTAAATAATGATCAAATAATCATTAAAATTATATTTACAACTCGTAGTCAATAATATATTTTTTACATTTCTAGAAAGAAAAATAATTACTTACTCATGTATGCTAAATTAATCATAGTATCTTAAAAGCCAAAGCTTTATAAGATTTTAATATGTCAACAATATGGTACCCGATTCATTGGAGATTTTGTATTTTAGATCAATTCGTACTTTACCCCTAATTTCGCCGAGATGTTGTGTTATGGGGTTGAGATTTTAATCTTAGATGATTCAGTTTAATTATTTCGAAAGTCATATGTCGTGTACATGTCACACAGGAATGTGTTTTGGGGAGTGAAAATAGATTTTTATTTGATGAGTGATGCATAACGATTTATGACTGTGTGCTCTCTCTCCCTTTTTTTGGCTTGTCATTTATAATTATTATTATTATTTTGATCCATTTCAATATTTAAACGCTTACTATTCCATGTGATTTTAATTATTAAAATACGAATAATACATATGCATCGTAAAGTAAACTGTTTTTCATTTTTAATATTTATTTGTATATTTACTAAAATAATTGTGCGATATATTTAATGTTGTTGATCATGATCTCGAGCGCGAGAAAAATTCGAATGAACTGCAGCATAATATATAAGATTGAGCGCTATAAACTGGCGTTGAGAATACATGTTGAGAAGAACAAAGTATGTGTATTCTTAAGAACATAATTTCAACATAAAATATTATTATAAAAATCGTTTTATTTTGCAACCACGCTAAAGTAAATCACAAACATGATGTAATTAACGCAAAAATTATGTATAAACATCAATACGTCTTTAGTTTTGATGTAGAATTAAATTTCTTTTACAAGGCGCTTTGATAGAAAAAGAAATGTGGATGAATTAGCCTGCAAATTAATTCCTACTTGTTCACGTAACATTAAATGCAGCTCTTTTATTAAACAGAAACAACTACATTAAAGCAAGGTAACCCAGAAATTTATAACTAAAATATTTTCTGGAAAAAAAAATAAAGTAAAATTTAAAGTGTAACAAAACGGTTACCAAATATTCCAAAAACATGTTTCCTTCTGCACATTTTAAGAACAGCCTGGCTGTCAATTCACCGGATATTTGCCCGATATTGTGGAAAGTTGCCTAATTTAATTTCGTTTTCATTTTGTCTTGCAGTCATAGGAAATTGCTTCGATCTCTAGTTGTTAAACTGGTATTTTTAACAAGGGACTGATTTTTCATTTGCATCGTGAAATGTGATCGGCGGATTGGGAGTTTTCGGTTAATTTATCAAAGATTTAGTTACATAACGTTATAGCATCTCATACACTAAAGGGAAGATTTTTCTTACTTCTAAACCAAACGAGTTAATAGAGGAACTGGATTTTGGCTTCTCTTTTCTTTTTATTTATTTATTTATTTATTTATTTATTTATTTATTTATTTATTTATTTATTTATTTATTTATTTATTTATTTATTTATTTATTTATTTATAAATTTATTTATTTATTTTTATTTAAATTTATTTATTTATTTTTTTTTTTTTGGGGGGGGGGGGTATATATATTTGTATTATTTTTTTCTCTGTCCCTATTTTCACAGATATACATACAATATTATATATTTAGCTCCATGCTATATTGTGGTAATTTCTTGGGTAAGAACAAGTGAAACAACTGATACTCGTTAAGAATAGAATCTCGTACTTTCATTTTATTTTCATATAAACATTATTTTTTCATTAGTGAGAAAAATTAACAATGTTGAGCACTATTATTATTATTTGGTCCATGGTTGATGCACACAAATCAAAATATCCTGAGGAAATTTCGCGACACAATTTTGGCGTTTGTCGCGCTCCGGAAAGTAGACAAAATGGGCCCCCGGGTATGATATAATATTCATTCAATTGTATAGACTGTACAAAACCTTTCTTACAATAATAAGCCTGAAGGCAAACTACTTTTATTGTTAATAGTATATACAAAACGCAAAAGTAAATATTATTGGCCTTGGAAGAATTTCATTCATAAAAATTTAAAAAAAAATGGTTTACTGACTCGTTTTAAAATATTAAATATTTAATTAAGAGTTTCGTGGAACTAGCCAACAGGAATTTCGTCATTAATTTTACTAAATTTCTCATCTATGCAAATACATAGACTGAATAAAAAATAAAAGGCAACGTATATAAATTCATATAAAGTATACTTGTATGTGAAAACGAATGATACATCTTGTATTTTGAACTTACATTGTGAGCTTTAAAGCCACACTGGCGTTACGACCGGCGTGTTTCCTCATACTGGGATTGTCTAATCAAGGGCAGAAAAGTTTTAAAACTTTTTTTTTCACAATTGATTTCAAACGAAAATGCAAAATCAATAATTTGTGTGTTACATTTTTATCAGTTATGGTTGTGTTAATTCAAAAAAGCACATGATTATACTTATGGTTACAAAATTTGAAACACATTTGACTACATGTTTGCTACATTGTTTATTTTCAGTAATTTACCATACTCTTAAAATGATTAAACGACTTAAACGGATCATGTGATCGCTATAAATAGACCAAGTGATAAAGCATTGACCACACACGGTTCCTTGTCATTTATTTAACCACTTATTTGTCAGTTTCCAAAGATTGCTACAGCGGTATGGTTACTGGAATGATCATTATTAAATTAGTGTCATAAAGCGTCATATTCCACGACAAGCAATTAAATGGAAATTCATCTCGTGTCATTTCAAATATTCTAAACTGACCACACCAATGTAATTAGGTTTATTATTTTTCTAAGAAATTATCATCACTTGAATCCACAATCAACATAAAACCAAAATAACACATAACATGACCGGCTTTAGGTGTTCTTTAATCATTAATTTTATGAATATTTTAACATTTAGAAGTTTAAGTGGAATCATTTATATTTGTTGCATAAGTAAAGATAGACAGAAAAAGTGAAGAGCTATTCCCTGATACTGTTACCATATCTAACTAAATAATACGGGGCACGGGGCTGTAGGGTGAAAGGCATTACAAGTAAATATTGTTGTATTTTATCTATATCCTCACATAACATCTCATTAATTCCTTACAAAAAACAATAACAACAATTAAAACTAAGACAACATCACTAACAAACGACGGGTATTTTTGTTGATGTTGTTGTTGTTGTTGTATTTTGAGAAACGATGACACTTAATAAAGAGCCCTACTATATAAAGATATTTCATTTAGAAACAGGCATACAGACATACATATGTAAATAATATGCATCGTATAAATATCAAACATACATATAAATGCAGTTATGTATACTGTGGCGATGTACCATTAGATTAATCTTTATTGTCGTGTTTACGTAAACGGTATGTAGGTAACGGAGCATTCACTAGGTCCACAGGTTCAAATTGAAACACATCCGGCCAAGAATCGCAAATAGATAAAAAAAAAAAGTGTGTGCGTGTGCGGGGGGGGGGGGCGCTCTAAGTAAAGCATCCATGAAGCTCTTTAAATTTGAGTCAAGAGACTGTGTGTTCCTAACGGCAATTGGTTTATACTCTTAGTTTCGAAACCGAAGCAGGACTTAGAAACATATGTGCTGATCTCTTAGGCCTAACCACACGCGATGTCTGACGTCGTAATGTGTTACACCAATTGTAATAATTTCATTAAATATTTTTATATGTATGAGAAAATGAGAGTATTTAATGCAGTTCACTTTTTACAATATGTCTACATAGATTATAATCGAAAGCAGTGTTTTTGCTAGCGATTTGTGGGAAAATGTCGAGGACATATGGTAAAGACGAATGAACCGGGATCGTGTCAGGTGTAGTAATTAAAAGTTTTAAATATTAACATGAGAAAACTATAAAATATGCGTATAAACCTAGTAGAACACTAAATGTCTTATCATGTCAAAGAATAATCTTCAAATGTTTAACATCATCAATACGCTAATAAAAATTGACCGTTTTTTATAGCAGACGGTCAAATTTACAATATGCATCGGAAAGAAAAGTTTCGAACGGAAGATATAGTCTTTAAAGATTTTCTTCTTGTTTCTATCACGAATTCATGAATCTAAGATTCAAAGTAAGAAATAGAACATTCATTTTTGGAATATTTTTGGGTATAGATAAATTTTGGTGTACATTATTATTTAATAAAACGCGATAACAGCTTTCTGCATAATTTACTGCATACTGTTCCATATGTGCGCTGATTACGACAGGTGCCGAGTACGAACCGCTTGATTTAATTACGAAGTAACACCGAAATTACTGCATATATGATCATGATGGGGGTAATTAATAAAATGTTACGACTTTTAATTCGGCTGAAGCTCTTTATCCTGTTAATCTTTAGTAAGTAAAATATACCCCAATTTTAAATACCAAGAATATAATCGTGTTTCATTTGCGTTTTGAACTAAACCGAATGTGTCGTCTGCTGTATAAGCAGTTCAACAAGTGCAACAAATAACAGTTAGTTAATAAACAATTCTGAGGTCATCCAGTTGAATCAAAAGTAATATTTTCATAAAGAGATGTGTATAAAATCAAATATTTACATGAATTCATTAGCGATTTAAAGCATAGCCAATCTTGCCGACGTTAAAATCCAGTGTCCGGCCTTTCAATTACCGTGATTAAACGGAGTTTTGACCTGTAAACTAATCTTTGATATTTCGCGGCAATTATACGTTTTTGCTGACCCCCATGTGAGCTATACGATTATGTGAGAATCATTTGTGGAAATCCTAGACGATTTAGCAAATTATGAAAGTCTCACAGCGTAATACAATCGTTCTAAAATAACAGGGCACGAAAGTGATAATAAATGTTCAATATTAATGATTTACATATTGTAAAAGCGTTTATTTTAGCTGTTTAGATCTAAACAAAATATGTATTGCTAACGTACTTCAATGGCGATTGTATGTTTTGCGCTGAGCTTGTTATTTTATTATCGCTATGCTTTGAAAACGTAATGTGTAATAAATGTTATGTTGCGTGACAATCACGTGACTTGATAGAAACATAAAACAGAATTAAGATACCCATCACAATATCTCATATTTATAGTAAATGTTTTTGCCATCAAATTGACCTAATATGATATTTTATGACAGTTTTTTATGGATTTAAACATATGAATGATTAAATTGTTAAATTTACTTAATCTAAAAAGTTTGATTACAGTAATATGTAAGCGCATATGCGTTATTTCGCTGGATTTTATCTGTGAAGTGGAAGCTGAAAATATCTTCAGAAAAAAATATTGATATAACATATAAACAACGACTATTATTTTACAGTACAGATCAATTTGAATAAAGATGTAAATTGTACAAAATACCTCTTTTTCAAAGCTGAGGTGAAATTATGTAGTAAATGCTAAAAACTGATTAAAACACGCTTGTGTGGAGGATCCGGGTAGATCGCAGTAGATAGGCACTGCGGTTGAAAATTATTAATATTATCATTCGAGATCTACAGACATGGGATAATTGTTATCCAGTTGTAGTTTTTTGCACTATCTATCTATACACTTATAAGGAAAACTTTCAAGAAGGATTATTAGAAATGGCATGAAGCAGCATTACAGCATTGTGGTTTATTTTACTGGTAATGATATTTCCGGGCGCCGGTGGCCGAGCGACTTAAATTTTAATGTTATGCCATTGCAACGCTTAAGGAATAACGTTGGAAAGCTCACTTTTGTCCTTTTATAACGTAAAAATGTTTGCAATGTGAACGCTGAATATATTAATACATGTAAACACCTTCAGTATATCTTCTTCAGGCGACATAAGAGGATTAAAGAAGAGATAATAATGTCATGTCTATGTTACTTTTTCTGTATCAAACTCCACTAATTTATTTCATTGTTCTAAAACATCCTAAGAGTATTAAGACAATAGGAGCTCATTTAAACGATTATAGAAATTGAACTAGCAAAAATGAATATTTTTCAAAGGAAATATTATTTTAATGTTAAATGCACTCATGTAGATATTCATTAAATGCCTTATTTCATGATGTGATTAAAAGATATTTGGATATGCTTGTAGCTTTGAGATACTTTATTATGCAACATGTTTGAATATTTTGGTTCATAAATTATGTATAATGTTCTCATCTCACGTATTTTATCATGCCATTTACGCTGACTATGATAAAGTAGTACTGTACATTGTTACAGGAACTTAAATATTTAAGTAAATTAGTAACATCATTTAACTGTATTATATTACTGTAATGTTCTATAATACATACGAGTTTCAAGAGCAATATTTCATTCAAGTACAATTGATTGTAATCATAAAAATCATTTTACTAAATAGTTTTAATAAATAATTTAAGAAAATTATTTTAAAAATTAAGAGATGCCTTTTCATATTTTTGTAGGGATATATTATTAAAAAATACACAAAAACAAACGAAACAAAACAAACCAGTGGGGCAAATTTTTATGATTTATTATGTGACTAATATTTTCAATTGTTTTCTTTAAAGAAAAGTGGAAATTAAGAAAAGTTAAACGTGTTTTATTGCAACCTGTATTTCTTGTGAATAGATACAATTTGTTGAACAAAGCTGAAAAAGTGCAACCCCTTTTCAGTCAGTCCGAAATTTGGAAAAAGAAAAAATTCCGATTTTTCCAATATCAGATAAAACATTCCTCGTAGTTGACATTGATCATAAATTACAGTCGTGTTGAACGTTTGAAATGATTGTTTTTAATGTACTGTACCACCGTATGGTCGGTTTATTGGTTTGAGTATAAACCGAATTGATCAGTAATATTTGCAAGTCTTTTTATGGTACTAATTACTACTGTCAAGGTTGACTTCTTGTTTTTATCTTCAAGAAAGATTCACGTAGTTAACTGAAAAAATATGATTGCCAATATGTTCAGTATTTCAAAGAAAACGGTGACTAAAGATTAAGTAATTATTGGTTGAAAACAGGGTAGGAGCAGTTGTAATTGAAATGTGGCGTGTCCGATTTACAAGTTCCAAGAAGAACAAAGTCTCGCCAGTATGTTTCCTGGAAAAGAAAAATGCACATTACATGCCACGGCTCTCTAACCGCGAAAACAGCAACACGGAAACATGTTCCATAGATAAATAGATATTATTACATATGGTGGTAGTGTATAAACAAATAAAAACAGACTGCTCAGTTAAGCCAAGCTGTGTCATTTGGTTTACCGAACCTTGTTATATTTTCCGTCAGCTTTGACAAACGACTGCACGAGACGAAAATGACATTCACGTTCACGTTGTCATGGCGATGACGGTAATGTACATTTCGATCCATCAAACTTAACCGCGTGTTCTGCTCCGATTCAACGTTACTTTTTTGCCAATGTCATATTTAATAAGAATACATATTAAACGAGAGAGCTGGTTTGTCGTTTGAACGGTGGCAAGTTTGAAATGCCTCGGCTCATTCTCGTAAAAAGAATCGCCGGTAATAAATCTGACATTATACTTTATTTCAACGTGCATTTTTATAATTAATTGAAATGATTTATAATGGCCAGAATGCTACAATATTAATAAGGCTGTAATGACGATGTTTTGATCTCTTTATTCATAATGAAACAAAGGCTGTTTTACAGTTCATGACATACATTGTTTGGTGGGGACGAACGTTCGTAAAGGGTAGTGCAACGTTTTCTTTGTTTGTATAACGCCACACATTTTGGACTTCTTTGAAATGTGAATCCATACACTCTCAAAAAGAACACTTCATGTTTTTGGAATTCGTAACATATGTTTTATGTTGGTTCAAATTATTGTGTAGTCTGTATATAATATTTTATGTTAACAGAAAACATATTTTATATTTTCTTTTCCCGACATAGATATTTTATCAAGTTTGTTTTCTTATGAATTAATACAGCATGACATATATATATACATAAAGCCAAATATGAACAAAAATACAGTAGACTTTTTATATAACTAATTTTCCACGTTAACGTCATATTCCTTATCATATTCATCGTTTAAAGAGAGTTGCTTTAAACCGATACAGTTGACATGATCTAGAAAACGGGGACGACAATTTAACGATACTGGTCATACGTTTGGCGCCATTCTTTGTCCCTCGAGATAGAATCCGCTTTATTTCAGTACATGTAACTTACTCATGTATAATAATATGTAAAGTAAAAACAAAGTAAATGTAGTTTCTATGTCCTTAAAATTAATATTAACATGTATTACAATCGGCGAAAAGAAAATCTAAAAAACAAAACAGCACACAAAAAGTTATAGCTTCCACATTTTATATTTTAAAATTAAAACATTGAGGGTTAGTTTGTATTACAATTTTCCAAGTACGAGACTAAAGTGTTACTGAAAATTATTGTGCAATCGTCGGCTTTGAATTATGCATAAGGAAAATGACCAATACTATGATGAGACAAAACTTGTCCCACTGGATTTATTTTAGAAGGTTTGGTGTACGTGGACACCATACAAAAATAAATTAAAAAAACTTTTTAAGTGTGTATTGTTTTGACTTGTAATGCTAGTATAAGTTAAGCGTGCAATTTATAGAACAAAATCTAAATGAAGAGAATAACAATAGAAAATGTTTAAAACTCTAGAAGTATGATATGAACATAAAGAAGTTAGCCGATATTGTTCATCTCATATAATGTAATTAAATGGTCAACACACACACACACACACATATGTATAAAATGCGACCAAATATTTCCCCTTGTGTATAAATAATCATTAATCAATTACATGTATATACTAGTACTCGTATGGTGAAAATCTTCATTTTAATTATCTAGATTTTCAAACATGTCTCTTTATTGGAGACGATTTTTGTATGCAATTAAAAAACTATATAAAACGTCTTATCTTTTCAAACAGCTTAAAGTTAAAGAATGAAAGTTATCCTCACTTTGAAAAAAAATATAATGATTTTGTTGTTAATGTTTTTTGTTGTAATTTCAGCACATTAGTATATCTTGTGTGTTTTTCAGGGTATGGACGATACTGGGGGATATTTGGACCAAAATCAGTCAGTCATAAGAAAAGGTAAGCATAAGAGTTACATAAATAGATTAATAATAAAAATAATATTTATAAAGGTCATGCACCCGAACAAAAATAACTGTAAATTACAACAAAATAAAAAGAGTTGTAAATTACTACAAAATAAAAGAGCTGTAAATTACAACAAAATAAAAGAGCTGTAAATTACAACAAAATAAAAGAGCTGTAAATTACAACAAAATAAAAGAGCTGTAAATTACCCGTATTAATTTATTACGTTCTCTCCTGTTCAAAACTTTGTTATCTTTGATACGTGATGGAGACTTTTGGGTCGAAACGTTTTTGATGATTACAAGTCAACTGTCTTCATATTTAGAGCGAATAGATATTGCCTGAAGTTATATGACGTTCACAACGTTTTGTGTATATCAGACAAAAAACAATGCAATTTAAAATTTAAACTGGAGTTGATTTCTACAATTAAACTTACATTATCTTTGATATTAAATTATCGGGGAAATTTTCGAGGAATTTAAAAAACAAACAACACCACACACTTCATATTAAACGAAACACATAATTTTGAAGAGAAAAAAGGCGTTAGTTATATGTGCATGTATGTTATGAACATGACAAGGTATTTCAGTTGTTACAGACTCACGATAAACTAACGAAAAATTAAAACAAGAGTTCAATATATTTTGAGTAAAATCAAACACATCTGTATATTAGCTATCTTATTTCATAACACAATTAATGTATCTAATTTCTGATATTGGCGCAGCACACTAGCATAAATCAAATATCCACAATCGCAATGACGTCACAATAACTTTCCATATGCTTTAACTTAAAAGCATAAAATACAAATCCAAAAATAAACTGGTATCCCTCAGAAATTCTACACATATGTTCATTTTGCTAAGAAAATGCGCAAAGAAAATCCAAGTTTCAATTAATTGGCATCGCAAACACAGTTTTCAATGCTAAAACACTGTAAGAACATGTATATTTCCACAAGGTCGAAAATATAACTAAACTTAAAAACATTATGTTTGTCCAACTCTTTCCTAAATGCAATGTCCGTAAGTTAACAAAATGATTACAAGTCAACTGTCTTCATATTTAGAGCGAATAGATATTGCCTGAAGTTATATGACGTTCACAACGTTTTGTGTATATCAGACAAAAATCAAGACAAGTCATCTTGCCAAAGGCTCTCCCCCGTAGGCAACCATATGATCTTACTATAATTGCCCAGAGCATCTCACAAATAATATTAACTTGACATATAATCTGAATGAACTTTACATTTGCATGTTGTCACTTTATTTTCAAAACATACAGTGATTTTTTTTATTTATTTTTCTTATTTAAGGCATTTGGACAAGGTATTCAATGTTTTGATAATTTTGGTGCTTAAATAATTTTTTTCTCTAGCTGAAATATTATCTTATTTTACTTAAGTTGTTGCTTTTTCTTTACCGAAAACGTCATAATTGCTATGGACGCAATGAATAGCAACCTCATAAACTAAGCGTAATAATCGAGTTGATCAAGAAACAATGAGTCACGTAATTTCCTTTTAGCTGGAACAATTAAAGTACATTAAACTTCAAACAAGAATTTCTTCTGTCACTTTGTATGCATTTTTGTCCGATTTCCGTTAGAACAGTTCATTTTACTACAAACGGACGTCCGTGATGTTTATTTGCTCAACAAAGCATATGTTAACTTCTGCCTATCTGCCTTTACATGCATTCCACATATAAGTTATTTTCGCCTGTCCTACTTGCTTGTCTTCATTAACATTAGTGTAGTTTTTATGGCCTTCTTCATACTGCACGACAACAATAACGGACTTGGCAAATCAAACTGATTAGTTCAGCACATCCGGCATAAAAAGACGCTAACAAAACACATGAAGCATGCACTTCTTTCGTCTAATTCGATTTTTTTACTTACATGTTTCTTGTCCTTTATTACACAATCTGTGGTATATGTTTTGGCTTATAAAATTATAGTTCTGTTTTGTTTCACAGGATCTTCGTTTATTATCGAATACATTACATATTCGACCCAATAAACATTGGCATTTATTATTGCGGTAAATTTGCACTGCATAACTACTTTTTCTTTTGAAATATTTCATTTACACCAACCGGAAGATCATTGATTTTTAATTGGAATTTTTATATTATGTTAATCAGTTTGTGCTTATTGTTGTTTTGTTGTTTGCCAGTATTTAGCTTCTGACCGTTTCTTGCCAAAAGTAATAGTAATGATTAAAACAACAATTTTTAAAGCACCATCTATGGAACAAATGTAATGGATAATAATACTACCAAGAAATGTAATAAGTAACAATTAATATATGCGTACTATTCGCATGGCTTTCAATGGTGATGTTTGTTTTGGACATTACGCTTTGAAATTAGTTTTCTTGATAATGGGTAGGTATTTATAGACGGTAGTGTATTTGTCAACCGCTATAAAATAGCGCTGAAAGCGACTATTGTCATCTGAAATGGAGGAAATAAAAACGTCATGGATGAGGTCTTTAATACGAGCTTATAAATTCATATTTGATGTTATCTTGTAAACGAGATGTCACTTTTCGTATCTTAATTTAGTTCGTCATTTTAAATCAGAATTTAATTTGCTCCACTCTAAAAAGTATTAGTACACATCAGATATTAAGAGAAATAGGTCTAAACACTTGTTTTTGAATGTTTTGATACTGATTCATTGAGAGAATCTCTTATGACAGCTAACTGGCGTCTTTTGAGTTTTACTTTGTTTTGGGGTCTTTGTTCTCTTTGAGGGGAGTGGGGTTCAAATGATATAAACAGCAATATCATCTTGCATATCTAAACCTATTTGGATCTTTTTTTTATTCGGCTACAAATATATATTTATAAATGTGTAACTAAAAACCTCTATAATTTTTGCATACATTACCTTTTCACATTGTTTCATTTCTGAAAAGAGGAGAAATTACTCTTTTGTATCTTTTAACTATATAGGAACCATGGGGAAATAATTTTAAATTTTATATTTGCTTTGTTCTCTCTATAGTCAGACACTTTCACCTTTTATATCGTATGTTAAACGTAACACAATTGTAGTTTATTAAATCGAACTTATAAAATCAATGTTTGCAGCCTGCACTCAAGTTGCTACATCAGACACTATATTATTTTATGTGTGTCTAGAACCACATTTTGGCCTCCGAACAAGAACAATATTAAAAAACCACAAAACAGGTTATTTTCTTTATCAAATAGCACTATGAAAAAGTTTATGGAGGTTATGCATGTTTTCGTTTATATTCCTATTACACACGTTGTAAAATGAAGTTTTGTATATGAATTATAACTTATTCATATGCGTTAAAGTATGGTTTTATACAGTGTACAAAAATTTGGCAAATCTTCCTATACGAAGTATATATATAATTGTAGTCGCTAATACGACGGAAAGGGACATTAACTATGTTATCAGATAATAGAAACGTTTTTTAAGGATACATTAAAATATCAAAGTTTTGATATTATCCAAATAAATGTGAATTTTCAGCTCGTGTCAGGACCTTCGCGACAGTCAAATGACCATTTCTATATGAAATGTTAAATATAGGATATCTTTAAAAGATATGAAAATACACAAATCCATTGATAGAAATTTATATCTTAACAAATTATTTGAATTCGAATTTTTTTCTTTATATTTAATGTATTTCATTATCATTATCACCACCATCATACTATTATTATTGTTGTTGTTGATGATATTATTTTGAAATAACATATTTATCTATTTAGTATATAAATATCATGAAACTTGTCTTAGCATCAAACATAACATTTACAGAAAAAAACAAGGTTTCGTCCTTATTTTGTTTTTGCTTTTACAATATTTCGAGATTTTAATTCACCTCGTAAGGTCTTGACAAATAATATGAAGTAACACAATGTTAGGAGTGTGGCCCTCAAAATCTTATTTCAGTAAAAGGATTATTCATGTGTTTTGTTTACTTAAAGGATATTAATGTCCTCTGGACTGAATTAATTTGTTGGATTAAGAAATTTTGATAAAATGTCTAAATTTTAACAGGTGTACAGTCACAGGATCGGACACTGTTCACACTTCCTGTTCGGTCTTTAACATTGTTCTTTTCATTTCTTTGATCAAACCTTAATCCCCCTTTCCTTTTCATTAATATTGTCCTATTTTCAACTCTTAAATACATTCGTAATTTCAAGTGCATGATAATACTGTATATTAGTATTTATTTGGTTTAAGAATGTATTTTATGACCCCTGCTCTCGATACATAGACAAACATGTATATATGTCTGATGGATAATTACATGATGATTACGTTTTGAAAAAAAAGAGATACGAATGTATATACTTTGATATAAAATGGCTCATGTATTAAAACAAGTCTAGAAAAAATGTAGGATGCCATTGTATTTTTACAAGATTTTGTGTGACTTTAGAGGAAAATCCCACTTTAAACACATGCATAAAATACTTATGCACATATGCAACAGCCAAATAATATATACTTTCTTTGAAATTTACTTGCGTTCTTAACACCTGCCTCATTATAATTGTATAATGAAATTGTATCCTTTAAACAATTCACTGTCACATGGAATCGTAATAATTAACGTGTATATGATTCAAATTTTATTTTTGTGATATTTTTTTTTCAAAATTATTTGATTATCACCATAAATTTTGATACAGAAAAAATAGATTTATATTTGACCGTTTAATATGGGACACAATTTACGCGTTTTTTTGGCTTTTTAGGTAAAACAAATAGCTACGTTTGCATACTGAATATTTTATTCCCGTGAAAATACATTTTTGGTTCAGTCATTTGGCTAGAGTAAAGTCCCCAGTCACATAATTACTGATAAAATAGATGTAAATCACGTAGCCGATAAAAATAACTATCCTAAACCCGACAAATGAAAAACTCATCAGTATTCTGGACACTACACAATGCCAGTTAATGTAAAAGGTCCTTACCTAATAACACAGTAACAAAATATAAAAGCGTAATTCAAAATAAATCATAACTCCCAAACAGACACACTGACACCCTAAACTACGGTGAAATTACCGCTAACGCAGCTTAGAACAAAAGAAAATAATATTTCAGGTATTTAGGAACATCAATCACGCCGACAAAATTTGCATAATTAGTTTTGAGCCGTGTCAGGTGTTAGAGCATTGAATCAGACTTGGTCCTTTGCATCGATTTTCCTGGTAGAATCTAGTCCTTTCCTGTGATTTACAACGAGCATCCTTCGACTCTCATCTAATCGCATTGTTCCGTCGTAACCTTCTTACGCCGAAAAAAAATCAGAAAAATGGAATGGGAATTCGCAAGAGAAAGCACGGAGGCAATTGAATTAGTTCCGTATTTCCATATTAGCACCAATTTAAAATCTAATGAGAGCAAATTGAGATCTCAGATTGGACAACGGAGCTCGACAGCTCGATCAGCACTTAATTCTACAAATTATTATCTTTGGGAAGCAGCGTTTAATTTGATCTGTCGGATTCACACTTCCGCGACAAACTTGTTGTCATAATGATCCAAAAATATGAAACTGATCTGACAGCAATTTGAAGTGGTAGTGAGAGTGTTTTGAAGAGTTGTGTGGTATTAGGGCCGTTGGGTTTATTGTGTACTGAACAGATGATTGATCTTTACGTTTCTTTTATAATCTTTATTGTTGTTACTGGTTAATTGATGTGTTACGCTGTAATGGTATCGTTTCGTAAATTCCATATACCATTTCATTTTGCTTCTGTCAGTAAAAAATTCAGCACCGGTATATAACGTTTGGCTAATCTCTTATTATATTCAGTGTTGATATAGTCTTGGTACACTGCAACAATGTCTAGTGTGCATTAGTGTGAGGAACCGCTTTCACGATTAGCAAGGACAATCATTAACAATATAATATATTTAATATAGTAGTCCCAGGTCTCGAAGAGAAATTTCAACTATCAATAACAATAGACCTACCATACCAAATCAATAACTAGTTACAATTTTAGTATGTTATCTTTAAATGCTTTTCAATAAATTCTGATACAAATAACAATCATGGAAATGTATTTAATTGAAGAATTCAGTATCAAAATAATTTGAACTTGTTAAACAAACTCAAACTAACACAATACACGTATATACGATAAAAAAAAGTCATTCTATTATCCCACTATGACCGGAACATATTAAGATAATCTTTGTAAAAATGTTTATCAAGTTTGTTTTTCTTTGAATTTATATACTGATGAATTCTGAAGTGTTTGACGTTTTATTTGTACAATATCTAAAGTAGAAATATATGTTGTTTTCTTACTTGTGCAAAGAAAGCTGCTGAACAGATTCAATATTTAAGAAAATATTTATTTATTTTTACTTAATTTAGTCTGTAGTGTCGAAATATTTAAATAACGATCTAAATATTTCTTTTCTGATTATGCAGTTATTTTATTAAACAATGTGTTGCCTAAATAGTACAATATGTCGTCTAAATGAATAAATATTTCATTTCGTCGCCTAATTAATGTGACTTTATCCTTATTACTTTGTCTAAATAAAATAAATGATTTTACTTTATTGCTTTAATATCTTATTGTTTAGAATTCATGAAAACGGCTGAAAAAATGTGACCTTTTTTACAATTGCAAAACACTTGCAATTGTGCTAAAAGGTGGATAACTATTTCAATGAGAAAATATTATAATAATGCTGCTATCAAATGTGGATTAATATTTCGCTATATCCGTTAATTGGTGCGTATATATCACGAAATACATGTATACTCACAATAACGAAGTTATTAAATATGATAGCTAAAACTGCATAAATATTTGGTTATTTTACTTATGTTTACTCAATGATAAAATGTTTTTATCATCTTTACAAACTGGAGATAAATTGTTGTCTGTATTCCCAAAGTGACAACGTCTTCCATTCTGTGGTCATAACTGTATAGTTAACAAGTGTGACTGAAGGCGCTTTCGTATTTGGTTATACGTGTAGTCCTGAAATGATTACTTTTGTTTTTCGTTGTTTTTCTGAATGGACACACTAGATTACTGGTAAATATTAGTGAATTTTACAGGCATACATATATCACTTTTTGACATAATTCTGAAATATGCACGCATTTATTGCAGGTATTCGACCTAAGTTAGAAAACGGCAAACAACTAATGATCACCTCTTCATTGACTGGTGGCGCCCCCACAGATGTGTTCTGTTCTGTTCCAGGACGTCTTTCTCTCCTAAGCTCAACCTCAAAATATAAAGTCACAGTAGCCGAGGTCCAACGAAGATTGTCTCCCCCTGAATGTCTCAATGCATCGTTACTAGGTGGAGTTTTGCGAAGGTAATATTATTTTTACAGTTGTATAAGCTGTTTTGAATTTGTATCCCTTTAAAGATTCTAATACTAACCATCTTAACTATTGCGTGTGACTGTATATGTTTTTAATGCGAGCATGCATATTTTGTACAATATTACTCATGTTTGATTTCGATTTTATTGACAATTCAAGGGAATGTTTAAAGTTTTCATCTGATTATTTACATTTGGCCTATATGTGATCAGAAAGGCATCACAAAGGCAACAGCTTGCATATGATTCAAATGTTAAAAAGGTCAGATAGGTCAGTTATTAATAAGGCTAACAAATTATGTCTATTTTACATTAAACCGATGCTTCGGCGTCTGCAATATGACTGTCCCCTTTCAGTTATTTTAACACTAGCATTTAGATCAGCACACGCTGGCCGAATACAAACCACGGGGATTATGCAATCGCAATAGACTAAACATAAGATTATCATTGCTTAACTTTTAATGCATTTTTAAATTTCAAAATCATAAATTTGTGTGTTGTTTTTTTTTGTTTTGTTTGTTTGTTGGTTGGTTTCTTTACCGAACAATAACGTAGAACCATTAGTTTTTGAACAAGTAAATTAACAGAAACACATTAGCCTGAATGTAAAACTAAGTGAACTGATTTTGTCTTGAAAGAGTTTATCAGAATTAATTTTTCAAAGCTTAAAGAAGAAGTTACTCTATATTACGAGTGGAAGTTGTAAAATGTCTGCATTTTGAATTATTAAATGCCTTATGTTGTATTTGTGTTCTCTGTAAAACGAAAATTGAATGTGGAAATATGAAATAATAATAATGTTAGGAAATCAGAGGAACAGGAAACAAAAATCATTTCTTCTACATATAATCTGTTTTACACAAAATGAAAGATAAAAATGGAAATAATGGTTACATAACCATAAACACAACCATACATGAGTGAACTTTCATTTTAGAACTTTTGATAAATTGATTCAGAATATATTACGTATGATACATGTACTTTATTCTAGTAATCACAACTCTTTATATACATATTTTGAACGATTTTAAATTTGTGTGGCCGCACAATCTTAGAGTGTATAAATTAAGGTTGATAGTTTTGTTTGTGAATGCCCACACTCAATTCTTAAAACAGTATAAACAGTGACATTTCTGTACATATGCATTATTGCCAGGATAAAGTTTAGCTAACAGTTTTTTCGCATTCTTAAACTTAAAACGTGCTCGTGAATCGAACTTTGTGACAAATTTCGAGAGATCCTGTAAGGTCAAAATCCACTTGAAATCAAATATAACTTAATAAGGTGACTAATGGGATAGAGTAGTCATTACAGAACGGACGGATAACATAAATCTTGGCGACACAGAGAAATGCGAAACAACTGCACTGTATAAGAGATATTCTGATGCCGAAGTCACCGTCAATGGTATCGTGCACCCTTGTAAAAATAGAATACTATATCAAGAAATTGGCGTTAGTTTATGGAGTGATAATTCTGCTCTTCTCAAGAGCCCTTGTCACCTTCCCTCTAGAATTTGATACCTTTTTAACTATGTTGATTGACTGGCAAGGTATGCCCCTTTTCAAAAATGACCTCAGACGTGAGCCCAATGCAATTAAATCTTCGTTTCCTTTATTCTGTATTTTTCCGCTTTACGGCTATTGCAATTTTCTTGTCGTTATTTTCACTGTCTTGAGTTTCGTTTAGTAAATAAGTCTTGTTTTTCCTCTCATTACAAAGTAACGATGTATCTGTATCAATGTGTGGGCCTAATGCATGTCTTTTAAAACGAATACATTTGTGATAATATTTTGTGTAACAGTTTGCCACTGGATTTTAAATTGGTTAAAACTTTATATTTTCATTTTCCTCATAAGATTTTTGTATAAGTGACTCATGTAAACCGAGTATATCATATCATTTCACCCCAACCCCTCCCTTGAATTTTAGGGAAAACACAACCGAAAAACGTTGTTGCATTCAGTTTTGTGTTTGCTGCTGAATAAATTGTCATCTTCCACAGACCATAAATAGAAGTGGTCATCAGTTGGAAATTTTGAGAGCCTTTAAGTCGTGGTTGCAAATCGGTTACCATGCAAAGCATTGTAGGAGCACATTTGTCTCGGAGCACATTTGTCTCACGAAGTGTGACCGATGTGTTCGTAAACATTCATATTTGTGACAAATTAGAAATGAGACGGATGTGTTCGACACACAATAGAAAGGACACTAAAAGCACATTTGTCTCACATTTTTTCAATAAAATTCATAAAATGTAATAATTTTATCCATCTGTATAACGGCTACCAGCCATTGTTCTGTGTTTTCTGTATTTATAATACCGTTTTGAGGTCACTTCCGGTCAGTCAAAAACTTCCTGCCTCTGCATAGGAGTCATATATTAAATTAAAGAATATCCCTGTTCTGCATGTCACAATGAAAATTTCTACAAGTGCAGCATCCAGAACCTAAACACATATGCAGCAAGTCTATTCTTATCGTTATCAATTGTGATACGTCTATTTTCAATGCTTAAAGTTTTATAGATGATTTATGGCACTAGAAATATTCTTAGCAAAAACAAGGTAGTATCTACGGTGGCATAAAGGGGACATAGAATTTTCTTATTTATTACGTGCGCACACAATAGCTTTTCCGTGGCCACGCGATACTATTACGTGCGCACGCGATAGCTATTACGTGCGCACGCGCATATGTATTGCGCATTTGGACCCTGACCGGGATCCTCGCATGAATAGTTCGACGCCCCGTGTATGTGTCGAACCTACAGCGGTTAGGGGCAAGTGGTTTTTCGAAATCACTCGGCCACGGAGGCCCTTAAATGATCCATGGAAAAATAAGAAGACCATTACACACGTTTTTCGTTTTCATCAGAAATATATGTATAAAAAGTCGTCATTTTCCAAGAATTGCAGCTTTCAGTTTCGCCATTAAAAAGGCACTTACAACATGCAGGAGTTCCTAAAATAATCCGGGAATGCCATAATTATGGAATATCGGGCCACTCAGAATCGGGCGGGACGCGACATTCCGATGAGACACTAAGCGAGGCACGATATTGTAACAGGAGATCTCGCAATGTCGAAGTATCCCGTACCAAGAGATTTCAGAAATGAATAAATTTTTACTTCTTTAGATAGGGCAAGTATGAATTTATTAATATTCAAATAATGATTTCTGAAGAAGTTAGATGCTTGTAACCCAAAGAAATTCGCGATAAATGTGAAATAATGCGTCATAACAGTAGAAAAATGTAAACAATGTAGTATTTTGACTTCAATACAAAATTCTACATCACTTCAACTGTACAAACCAAAAAAAAGCAGCAGATGAAAAATGCTTCAGATAATTAGCCAATGAGTAACTTTTTGGAGCTAAAAAAGTATACCAAAAATAAAAAGCTCTTGATGAATACAAATAAAAGCATTTCTCAGGCATAATGGGCCTTTAAGTGATTTTATGTAGACTATAAAGGGAATACTACTTAGCGGTATATGACCTGGAATCAATTTCTTGTCTCGCGTCGACGAACGGGATGCGAAGCGAGACGCAAGATTTCGCGAGACGCAAGATTTCGGCGAGATGCAAAACGAGTCACGATATTGTATCATTCATTATCAACCGATTATGGTGTTCCGTTTGGACATAAGTAACATTTTTGTCTCCCTGAACAGCTATGCACAATGAAACAAAGGTGAAATTGAGATGGTACGATGGTACGATGATTAAAACACGATGGCACGATGATGAAATCACGATGATGCGATGACACGATAGAGAAAATAATATCGCGTTTTCATCATCATGCCATCGCAGTTTCATCATATCGTACCATCGTATTTTCACCATTGTAACGTCGTCTTTCATCAAAGTACCATCACGTTTTCATCATCGAGCCTTCGTTGTTTCACCATCATACAATCGTTGTTTCACCGTTTAACCATCGTACAATCGTTGTTTAACGTTTATACCATTGTGTTTTCACCATCGCACCATCGCTTTTTCATCAACGTACCATCGTGCCATCGCGCTGTCACCATTGTACCATCGTGAACGGGATTTAGTATGTTTCAGTGTACGCCTTCAGGTTAAGTCAATCAATTTCTTGAATTAGAGATATTATAATTAATAGTTCACTGTAGGTTTTCATAAAGAAAGCATAAGCAAACCTATTGATGATTACACTTGAGGTAAAACGGCGAACCTCGATTCTAAAAAAGAATTTCTGCCGTGGGGAAATATGTGACAAATAATTCATAAAAAATGACATGAGACAAATGTGCTTTCTTGTCCCTTAAAAACACATGAGACAAATGTGCTTTCTTGTCCCTTAAAAAACTTGATCGGAGCACATTTGTCACACAAATGAGTTTTTTTGGGTAGACATTTGAGGTCCCATTTGTCTCATGTGGGACAAATGCGACCGCATCGGTCTTACGTAAGACAAATGTGCTCCGAGACAAATGTGCTCCTACAAAGCATACCCTATAGTAATTTGAACATCAGTTTTGACTGCTGTTTGAAGTATTTCCGAAACCCGCACTTACCACAGATGTAACACATTATTATGTCAACATATAAGTTCTATTTTTGCTTTTCTATTTCATTCATAATCTCTAGTTTAATACTCCACTGTTTGCATGTTTATACTGATAGATCTTTTTAATGGCTACTACTTTACAATGGGTGCATTTAATAAAATAATAGTTTTGGAAATGTTATAACAAAATAAATGTCATTTTACAATAGAAATACGGTTGTATAAAACTGTGAGAAGCGAGAGATTAGCTTGCTAACACCTGTCTTATCGTATCTTTGACTGCATCGGTGAAACAATTAATACAAGATTTAATTAAACACATCAAAGGAAGAATAGTGGAGACCCCCACTATTTTATTCTGCTATGAAACATTTAAATCTATACAAAATACTTTTGCAATGTATATGGATTATTCAATACTTTCATCATTAAGATTTTTATTATTACTTGCAAGATTGCCGATGCAGATTGGGAAGGTTAAATAAGTGAGAAGTTTGTTTTATCAACAATACAGCATCTTTTTATTGTGACATTCCAGACATAACCCGACTTGCAGAATAAATATATTCAGTGGCAGAAATAGATACATCTGATCTGATAAACAAAGCAGTTTTCACGAGGCTCTCTTGCGATCTATTCACACTTGCAATTTATTACATAATCATAAGTTAGGTAACACGGTAACAAAATTGAAATGGTCATAATTTTCGAAACGTGTCTTAACAGTGTGAAATGATGGACTGATAATATTATATTATTTGACGTGGTTCACACAAATAGGTTAAAGTTGTAGGTTTAAACATGATGGAAGCTCTAAATATGGAATGTTATTATGATTGGTCACCTTGTGCACTTATTTATGCACTTATATAAATATCTAATATCTTAAAGCCTTCCAAACTTCAGAAAAAATAATATCATAACATCATAATTCATCATTTTAAGTAAATTCACGTGAAGTTTTAAAAAAAGTCGTTGTTGTTTATAATATATACGACAATCAATAATAATCCCGACAATCGTTAATCAGAACCCTTTTTGCTGTTTTACTTAAACTTTAGTCTTATTCAATATTTGTTTATATTCTTTATAGGTATTTTACTCCTCTTTAATTGGTCACTTGCAAAATTGTTTGGCAAAATTACATTTATTTAGTTCGTATAAATTGTAAGCATACAGTTCCTGAAACAAGTGTATGAAACATTTTTCAACTATCAATATTAAAGGTAACTGTTTTAATGATTCTACAAACTTGCTTGTATTATAGGTTATAAAATGACGGTCATTTTTTTTACCTCTTATGTAATATCGTAACTTGTTTATATTTATCATATACTGATGTCCAAGTCTGGATAAAGACACATTTTAGTGATTTGTAAGGCTTGAGTGATTTCTTCAAGTATTTGTAATTGCCAAGTTTGTTTCATTCTACGTTGTCGGCAGGTGACAGACGGAGTCTGATGTTAGAACACTACACACTTATCTGCCCTTAATGTCCCTACACATTTAGTGTACTATTACCATAAAGAGAGTGCTTCGTTACTATTTCAATACTGACAGTTTTCCTTAAACCAACGACTACTGATTTTACTTCATTAAAATTTTCCACGCTTTGAACTGGTATTGTAGGCATGCGGTACCCCATGGTGAAGCTTTGATCACCGGCTTTTCAATATGAACAAATTTGAAGACTCGCCAGGCCGACTGGTATTTGAACGCTTTAATACTCTTTTTGTATTTATTAGCCAGTTATTTGCGGTGTTAAATGTCCTTCTATTCGTGCGGTATTTTAACAGCGTCTTGTACGGACCCTCGCATTTGTTAAGATAATATCAATTTCTAGCAATTTCATTAAAATGTTAATGTTAATGGGTCTGAGTGTTTATTTTAACATTGATTCATGGGCAACTGAAAGGGTTTTAATAATTAGAGAAATATGAGCAATCACTCCGAATTCAAGGATCATATATAATTTAGTCACATCGGGAATATGTCTAAAACGTTTGGATTTTATTGTAGTTTTAGAGATGACCTTTTACATAAATGGTCAGTATATGTTCACTATGACACTCATCGTAATATATAATTGGGTTTAAATGTCATTAAGTGTGTACTTTGATGAACTATAAGGTCAACATTTTTCTTGCTATGAAATAAAAATGATAATAACAGCACAAATATTTTTGTGATAAGCGTAATCTCAAGTTCTTGAGATTTGTTTAAAATCTTTAGTGCAGAAATTCGAATTAAAATCAAATAGTCAAATAACACAAATTGTATTTACTTTCTATAGCGTTTTCTTCCAACTTTTCAAGTTTGATATCTGCAAAAATATATAGATTGTTTCGCAGTATATGCTCATTGCACGAGTTGTTCTGTCAAGTTAACACCTTTCACGTGCAAAATTAAATTGCTTTTTACAGACCTTTTGCTAAAGCCTACAGGAACGTGTTAAATTTGGTAACAAGTTATTTGCAGAATCATTGTTTGAATGATTAAAGTAGTGAACGTCGGCTCGCATACTGCAAATTTGAGAAACGCAGGAACATTTTTCCTATGTAATTATATTCAATTAAATCTCAAAATTTCCCGGGGCCTCCGTGCACTGCTAATGAAACATTCAACATCACACCCTATATTCAGGTAAAAGTACGTACAAATCGAACAAAACGAAACTCTGACGTTTTTACAACTATGATAACGTTGTTTTTACAAGGTTGTCCACAACGAACCTTCCTTCATTCGTCAGAATACTGGCATTTTGTTTCTTCTTGGCATTGTAATTTAAAATAATTACATGAAGTCTTCAATATGGCTTTGTAAGACAATATTCCACCCCGGGGAAGAATTAAGAGAAACAAATTTGACTTGTTTAAATAAGTAATAGTTTTTATGGATCTGGACAAGAGATCAATTTCAATCAAGCGAAGTTCTCTCTTTGTAACTGGAACATGTTCAAAAGATGTAGACCAAGTTTGACATCTAACTTGATATTACACAAATTTAAAGCCTTCTTGACTCGAGCAATGTTAACGTCTGAGACATCAACGCTGATAACCTGATAGATATAGGTGCTGATACAAACTTAGTTGGATAAAACATTGCGACTTTTGTTTGTTTAATTCGTTGACAACTATTTTGTCCACGACCTTACTTTGTGTATTTTAAATCTCAAAACAAATCTTAATTAGCATTTTCCGTTTTCTCGTCTTCATGTTTCGATTGAACATTTTCGAATTTTTCGATTAAAACGTTTATTTCGATCTGATTGTTAAGTGTTTGCCAATCGATCTGTCTTACTGTTTAATGTCAGACGCTTAAACGAATTAATTCATACACCAGCGATACATCTTTTTATTCGTCCCTTATAAACGTAGGTACATATAACATTTGTTGTGATGATTTTAATCACCACAATATGACCATTGCAAATGTGTTAGCATGTTTGTGATTATACGCAATTCGAGTATGTGATGCATTTATTTTTTCTGCGTATTTCTTTCTTACATTTGTTTATCAATCATTGTTTAAGATAGTTCACTATTATTGTTCAAGTTCAGCTATACATTTCTGCTGTTTCTTTGTCAATAAAGTGCATATTTCTGTTTGTTTTATGAACATATACAAGAGACATTTTATATTTGAAAAGGGAGCTACATGTAATTATCTTAGCCTTAAATAAGACTCATTCTGACGAATGTCCCAGTTTAGAATGGAATTAATTGCAGTGGGGTTTTCTTTTTAAGAAATGTAGCATTTTCTCTTGCATTTTCTCCGTTTTTTTCTCTTGTAAATCGGATAACTTTTCTGCCCTGTAATTAATCGTAGGGGCGTGGCTCGATTAGCATCCGTGCCTCGGTCTTTGCGCTCCCATTGTCCCATACAGGCCCACAATAAAGGGAGGCCAGGGGATGAACAATAGGGAATCATATGTCTCAAAGTTTATATACAATCTCACGTCGAGTTAGCTTTGTGCAATGTGTCGTCTGCTTCGCGTAAATTCACACACTTCGACACCGTCAATCCTTTAGCTCTCTTTTATTGATTAACTACCACAAAATTACAGCTTGTAACGATTAGTTACAAATTTCTCTATTGTTTTTTTTATTCTATGAAATGATATATTTCACGTCTTCTCTGTTAGTTTGGAAAACTTGAGCGGATTCTGTGTCGAATTCCTTTCGTCTGGGTGTCCGGTAATTGGTATAGTTCTTACAATAGAAACGTCTGAATGATACTGAATAGATCAGTATTGTGGCTGCAAGACTTTATAATATGAACTCATGGCAAAATCTGCAAGTCTTCTCAAAATGCAAACATAGCTGATAATAATTAGTGGTGAAATAGTCGTTCTCTTCTTGTTATTAGAAAAAATGTCTTAATTTAATTTAATGGTTGAAATTGAAAGGCTTTATATGGAAATGGTCCCCTTATTATCACGGTGTTATACTTAGATTTTTTACAACATATTTATTTGAAGAGACCGCTGTCCGCTAAGTACCAGTCTCAAATAACGTTTTTTTTTTCCACTGGACAATTTTAATCTCTGCCGAGAATCAACCAATCACATTCTAGAATTTGACTTTTCGTTCAAGTATATATAACATTTCGTTTCTGAATTTCTTATTCATATTAACAAATTCCACAAGTCTGATTGTTGTTTATTATGTTGCTTTCAATTGGTTTAACTTGGTTTTATGATATTGTACTTGCAGAGCAAAGTCAAAGAATGGAGGAAGATCGTTACGTGAAAAATTAGACAAAATGGGCATGAATTTACCCGCTGGTCGAAGAAAAGCTGCAAATGTTACGTTACTGACATCTCTAGTCGAAGGTACTACATTACATTTTCTGGTCTCTAGTAGAAAGTACTACATTACATTTTCTGGTCTCTAGTCGAAGGTACTACATTACATTTTCTGGTCTCTAGTAGAAAGTGCTACATTACATTTTCTGGTCTCTAGTCGAAGGTACTACATTACATTTTCTGGTCTCTAGTCGAAGGTACTACATTACATTTTCTGGTCTCTAGTCGAAGGTACTACATTACATTTTCTGGTCTCTAGTCGAAGGTACTACATTACATTTTCTGGTCTCTAGTCGAAGGTACTACATTACATTTTCTGGTCTAAAACAGGTCAAAACATCAATGCATATTGATGGAGGATGCAGGACCAATCAAAATGACCTTAATTAAAAATGATTAATATTAACGATTTTTAGGTAATTCAGCACAGAACTGGAAATAATATACTTCTTTTTTTTAGACTTAAGCAATAGTAAAGCGTCCTTTTTAAACTAATACACAAGTTGTAACTTTAATTCTTGCTATTGGTATATGTTTGATATGGGTAAAGGACCGATGTTAATTTCGAAGTGCAATAAATTTAGTACTACTGCGGTGACCTAACAATGAGTCACTTTAAACTTCTCGGTTTTTATTACACTAGTGGTAGTCTTACTTTCCAACATTTTACAGCCTTCCTCTGCCCAATGTTTATAATTTTCTTTATTGAAAGACTTTTTATGCGACTTTAATGTAACTTGTGTGACGTAATCGATTGTTAAACGTCATTTTCAGTGGCCTTTTAAATGACCAATCCTTTTACGGCGCTGTCCACCTTAATAGCTATCGCCATATACATACTTTGTACCTGTATGAGACATCGGTTTAACCTTCCTATTTTCCGATTGACAGCTTTTTCAATCTAATATAAATAATGGCCCGCCAAACGTGTAATTTATTTCTAAATGAAGGCCTATTTATCTGGCGTAAGAAATTCGGGTCCTCATTCTGAGTTATCAGTCATTGTTAAGTTACGTGTGACACTTGAATAGGACGAGGAACTTTTTGTTTATTTGTATTAGTACATTCATTCTTTGATAAACAGTTGGTGTATGGAGATTTTTGTTGCTGTATGTGGGGTAGTGTTTTCATAGCAAATCCATCTATCTATATTTGTTGTCCTTTCCTAACTTAACCAAAACCTCGCTACAATAAACATTGACATTCCAGAATCTAATTAAAAAAACAACTATGTTCACCTTACGTACATACCGAATTTAGTTTTTAAAATATGACACGGACGAGTGGATTAACATAGACACTATTTTGAAAAAAAAATATCAAGGCTTCTAAACTTTAAATTATTAAAGGGGTTTGGCCTATACAATACACCTTTCCTGCAAATATATTTCTTTTATGGAGCCTATCGCCTAGAACGAATACTTTAATATGCCTGTTGATTTAGAACTTGACACTTCGTGTTGCTTTGCACAGTTAACCATTCCTTCACAGCCATTTTACGTGTGTGTAAAACCTAGCTTGTTTTGTTTGTTGTTGTTTTTTTTCCAGAAAATGAATTATTTTTCTAGCATAAATCAAATACATGTATTAAATCATAAAAACACAAAATTTACTATTTAAAGAAATCGTAAAATCGTGAGCACGTAAAACGATTAAATATTTTACTTAAGCCTGGTTTCAAATATTAAATCGGCGTACACATCTGCATTCCAATTATTGTAAGTCTAAATGTTTAATTAAGACATTTTCATATTTCTCGCCGCGTCGCGCGCTCATGCGTATAGCAATTATATTCAAATCTGGCGCAATTTAGCAAATCATTTCCCTCATCATGTTCAACCGCTTAGCACAATATATATGGCTTGTTAATACGCATTTGTACGCAGGATATATGTTCAAAGGGAATTTTATGTACCCTCTTGGCCACCATGCTGCGCCGCTTATGACTCTATAAAATTACAATCTGATATTATTTCACGTGAGCGTTATTTCTGGGTAGCATCTTGCAAGAACTCAGTAGGCGTTCACACTTCTCCAGACGGTCTTTTACTAGCGTAAATAGTGTACCTACACTTTATTTGAAAGACAATCCTCTATTGAAAATTTGGATTTAAAAGAACTATTTTTTCCACTGGAAGCATCTCCATGTGATAAAAATGCTTGCGCATCGCACTATTTTCAGCAGTACAGAAGCATGTGTTATCAAATATCCCCTGCTTGTTTAATTACTAAATATATTAGCTTGTGAAAGTATTCTCTTAAAGGATCAAAGGAACAATTTGTTTGGATTTTACTCGATTATGATATAACTACTTGAAGTTATTACGCAACGTTGTGATTTCATTTTGAATTAACGTTGGTTTTGTTGGACTCGATTTTTTTTCTCAAAAAAGAAATACGAGATTTTATCGTTATATTAAAACTGAAATTGAAGAGTTTTATTCCGTTGAAATTTTCGTTTAAAATGCTAGCAAAACACTTATTTATGGGCATAATGATTGATTTGATTTAAGATGAAATCGAAGACATATTTTATGTTTATGTCCGATATGTTCTACACAAGTACTTTAAAAAAAGTTATAGACATTATAACAGTGAAGATATTATTAGATAAATTAGAGAAAACATACATATACGCTTTAAACTAGTACATTTCCTAATACTCGTCTACACTTATATCTTTGTTACGTTAATTTAATATCAAATGTTTGTAAATCAAGTTTTAAATAATACTAAAAACCACCAGCCGTTTAATATTTCTAAGAGAAAAGAATATGTCATGCTCATTTTATTTTGGACAATAAAAAGTTCATATTCTTTCTTTTCAGGGGAAGCAATTCGTCTTGCACGTGATTTTGGCTATTTATGTGAAACAGAATTTCCCTCTCGTCAGTGTGCAGAATACAACACTCGGCAGTATTCGGACCCTACCGACCAAATGACCAGGAAAAATATGATTCTTGCAACTAAGTATGTACTGAGTTTAATTTAAAATATGGTTGGGGTATGTAACACAGGGGTATGTTCCCCATAAGTCGAGCAATTTTTAAAAGATGATAGTGACCTGGTGACACGATATAACAGATGTTGTCATAGTGACCTGGTGACAAAAAATAGAAGATGAAGTCATAGTACGCTAATGACAAGACATAACAGATGTAGTCATAGTGACCTGGTGACAAGATATAACAGATGAAGTCATAGTGGCCTGATGACAAGATATAGCAGATGTAATCATAGTGACCTGATGACAAGTATATAACAGATGTAATCAGTGACTCGGTGACAAGATATAACTGATGTAGTCATAGTGACCTGGTAACAAGACATAACAGATGTAGTCATTATGACTTGGTGACAAGATATAACAGATGTAGTCATAGTGACATGGTTTACAAGATATAACAGATGTAGTCAGTGACCTGGTGACAAGATATAACAGATGAAGTCATAGTGGCCTGATGACAAGATATAGCAGATGTAATCATAGTGACCTGATGACAAGTATATAACAGATGTAATCAGTGACTCGGTGACAAGATATAACTGATGTAGTCATAGTGACCTGGTAACAAGACATAACAGATGTAGTCATTATGACTTGGTGACAAGATGTAACAGATGTAGTCATAGTGACATGGTTTACAAGATATAACAGATGTAGTCAGTGACCTGGTGACAAGATATAACAGATGAAGTCATAGTGACCTGGTGACAAGATATAACAGATGTAGTCATAGTGACCTGGTAACAAGACATAACAGATGTAGTCATAGTGACATGGTTTACAAGATATAACAGATGTAGTCAGTGACCTGGTGACAAGATATAACAGATGAAGTCATAGTGACCTGGTGACAAGACATAACAGATGTAGTCATAGTGACCTGGTGACAAGATATAACAGATGTAGTCATAGTGACCTGGTGACAAGACATAACAGATGTAGTCATAGTGACCTGGTGACAAGATATAACAGATGTAGTCAGTGTAGTGACCTGGTGTCAAGACATAACAGATGAAGTCATAGTGACCTGGTGACAAGACATAACAGATGTAGTCACAGTGACATGGTTTACAAGATATAACAGATGTAGTCAGTGACCTGGTGACAAGATATAACAGATGAAGTCATAGTGACCTGGTGACAAGACTTAACAGATGTAGTCATAGTGACCTGGTGACAGGATATAACAGATGTAGTCAGTGACCTGGTGACAAGACATAACAGATGTAGTCAGTGACCTGGTGACAAGCTATAACTGATGTAGTCATAGTGACCTGGTGACAAGACATAACAGATGTAGTCATAGGAACCTGGTAACAAGACTTAACAGATGTAGTCATAGTGACCTGGTTTACAAGATATAACAGGTGTAGTCAGTGACCTGGTGACAAGCTATAACTGATGTAGTCATAGTGACCTGGTGACAAGACATAACAGATGTAGTCATTATGACTTGGTGACAAGACATAACAGATGTAGTCATAGTGACCTGGTAACAAGACATAACAGATGTAGTCATTATGACTTGGTGACAAGACATAACAGATGTAATCATAGAGACCTGGTTTACAAGATATAACAGATGTAGTCAGTGACTTGGTGACAAGATATAACAGATGAAGTCATAGTGGCCTGGTGACAAGACATAGCATATGTAGACATAGTGACCTGGTGACAAGATGTAACAGATGTAGTCATAGTGACCTGGTGACAAGATATAACATATGTAGTCATAGTGACCTGGTATTTAGTCATGGTGACCTGGTGACCAGGTATAACAGATGTAGTCAGTGACCTGGTGACAAGATATAACAGATGAAGTCGGGCATAACTTGTCCATCATACAGCATGACATGATAATATGACTCTTATCGTTTGTTAGTTTATCTGTTATTTTTTATGTCAATGTTTAAAAACACAATTTTGATCATACCTCGGCAGTCAGTCAATTGAACTTTCCCAGATAAATCCAGTTTTTACGCAGAAATTTCGCCTTGCCAAATGATCGAACAAGCAACCCCTATATTACAGATACGATTCCCTGCCAATAGAGCTAATGTCTTATAATGTTAACTTGTAACAGTTGAATTTTATAGCATTTCTTTACTTTACTTTACTTCTTTACATTACTATAATTTACTTTACTTCTTTACTTTACTATACTTCTGTATTTTTTGTTCATTTCAGACAAATATTGAAAGAACTTATGGACTTGTTAAATCAGGACAGATCACCTCTAGGAAATACTCGACCTCAGCTAATCTTGGAACCCAACATTCAAAGACACCTTTCACATTTCAGTTTAATAACACACGGTTTTGGGTCACCAGCAGTGGTTGCTGCACTAACTTCAGTACAGAACTATCTTAACGAAATGTTAAAAATAATGGACAAAAGTTTTGCTGCGCCAAATAGTATGGACCCTAAAAAGACAGAAAAGGACGAGTGACGCCCACTGTAGTTTTTGTTTGTCAAAAATGTTACGGCATTATTTATAATGGTGCAGCCACTGAAATATACTGCGGGGAATTTATCAAACCAAAAACAAAAAACGATCATTACAGCATTAACAGCGTAGTTGTATATTTAGACATTCAATGAGGACTGCAACAAGGGTGGTTATTCGTCCAACTTTGTTCAAGCAAATATAAATGTAAAGTTTGTTTGGACTATATTTAGATGAGTTATTCAATAATGTATTAAAAACCTCGGGAAACAAACATGTGACTTACAGATGTCTGTATACCTGTCAAAAAATAATGTGTTAACTGACATTGTTAATGATGATTGATGGATTTCCAATCGATCATTGATCCCCACATTAGATACAAGGAGTTATGTGCAGACATACACACGCATACTTGTTGCATGATTCAGATGTTTAAAATAGATATGTGGAATGATGTATTGTTGATGGATTGTGTTGAACACAAATGCTTGCCATTTTAAAAGGTTTTTGTTTAACTGTGAGTTTTTTTTTTGCACTATAGACCCAAGTAACTTGCTAGCAGAAATCCAGTCATAAGTGTTGAGAGATTTTTAGATAAATACTGGAATATACCTTATAACATATAAGACATTCGGCAATATTACTTCAAATGACTAACGATAATGATAAAAATAATACCGAACGCAAATAATTTAGTAAATTAAGTTAAAGGGAGATAATATCAGTGCCTTGCCAAATTTACTTACAGAGGTTATTTAGTCTTGCCAGAACTATATGCCAAATAGTGAGCTAATGATAGTTCAACAAAATAAACAATGTTTTAGATGGCTACGATGTATCAATACGGCTACTCTATTAATCTTAGGACAAGTCATTATCATTTACCTGGTATAATACACATTAAACATTTCTTTACGTTTTCAAATCAGTTTCTTTTTCGATGTTGTTTTCGACAGAGTTTTGAGCTGATCAATATAGATTAAGCAGAGATATTTTTAAATGTTATTTTCTTCATCAGCTTTTAAATATAAACGGCTAATGTATGTGAGCAAACCATAATTTTGATTTCTTAACAAATATGAATCAGAATACTGATATATAAGTCCTAAACAACTCTAGTTTTATCTTGTTACCTTTATCACTTTTTCATTAAAATGTTTAGATAGCCGAATTAGATTATTGACACAGAAAGTCCTAAGTATAAAAACAATGTTGGTTTATTTTGTTAAATATCTTTAATACTTTATTTCATCATTGTTCAGGTCAGATAGTTCAACGATGTGTTCTTTTATCTCTTTTGTACAGTTAATATATATTATATAAATACGCCTATATACAATGTATTATTTATTTTATTTTTTCCATTTTTCATTTTTGTCGAAGTCATATTTAAACATATATGTGTTTTCACTATGTCTCATTTAGATGATTTAACGGGTCTTTATAATTATACATGCATATACTAAAATGTTTTAAGACCCACCACGACTCATTTTATTATTCCTTACATTTCTGACCATTTTTAATCTAAAAATTAACTCTTTACATGTTTGGAATTAATGTTGTCTGCTAAAATGTCATCTGCTTATATTTTAATGTTATTAAATTTTTCTCGAAATTGACACAAAACTAAAAGATAACGGTCAAGCAGCGTGGTGCCACTAAGGTAGATCTACTCGATATCTTAACTTGTACCAAACAAGCAAAGGCTTTTGTGAGGTTCAGGGTAAAGCAACTACATGTTAATCTTTATAAATATACGACAATATGTTTTGTTTACAGTTTTTGAGTGGTTGACGTTACAATACATATAATATCCCAGGAAAGATTTTACACTGGAATAAGAAAAGGATGGATGACATGAGATAGGTCGAGGTGGGACTTAAAGTAATTATAGTTGATACTCATTATTTTTGAGTGATTCATACGCAAATCACATGTGTACAAAATTAATCCAACGCGATTGCTTCACGCAATCTTAAACAATTCTAGTCCTGTTTTCAAATATAACTACGCAATGCTTGTATTAATGCTTATCATTTGACCGTTAGAAGGAACTATTATCATTTGTTGTATACGACGAGAGCAAAATTATAGTTCGTAGATAAAGAAAGGGTTATCATTCATTTTAAACCAAATTTGTTACAGAATTAAATAGTAAAAAGCTTTTCTAAATTATTAAAAATATAAACTTGTTTCTTTTTCCTCATCAGGTTTTTATAAGTATATTCGAAAGATGGCTGATAACTTGGTGAAAAATGTATGATTTATAATTTTGCAATCATTAGGTCTTGTATTCAGATCGAGGTAGGTTTGGTAATTTGCTTACTTATATCTGCAAACAAAAGATTTGTACTATTTTTATCTTTTGGAATCTTCAATTGCGTAAGTTTGACAAAAATGTGGAGGAATATAGTCTTTTTTTAAATTGGTTTACTATCGTGTATAAAACTGAACACAATACCATGCAGCCAAGTCACCCCTAACTAATATTTTTATATAAAAAACAGTTATAGACACATATACACTTAGAGATAACTTACAATGTTTATATGTTATTTATAGATTAGGACAGCAAATAATGATGTAACATAATTATACAGATATTACATTTACTTTTTGATTTGCTGTATGATTATTTGGTATAGATTATAACTCCGAATATATTATTAGATAAATTTGCAACCATATGAAAATTTTCAAAACATGGGCCAACTTATTTGCAATCTTGGATTAATCGGTTTTAAATCATATCTTTATTTCATTGTGTTCTGTTAATCCATGGACAGTATTTGTTAATTTTATACAGAAAATGATACTATGTATTTAAGTTGATTTTTTTCTTCATGTACGATTCTTCACTTTTTTCGGTAACATATATAAGATATTTGTATACTACAATGTGAGTCATACGACTTCGTTAAAAGATGGGAAATTTGGCCTACCGCACAGTCAGATGTTATTAGATACAAAGCCATTATTACCTAATTCTGAATATAACTTAATGGCTAACCATTTATAAATACACATTCATTTAATTTCTTTCTCATTGGAAAAAAAAATGAAATAAAACAAGACGCAATATATGTTTAATCATTATCAAATCACATTTTGTATAGATGTAAATTATTTCTTTCTCTTATTTAGCATTAATTTAATTTGTATTTGCCATACCTATTTGACAGGGACTTTTTGTCTTGAAAAAAAACCACGTTATATCATAGGCATGTGCATGGGTTTCTAAAGCTGCTGCAAAAGTAAAAGATGCCCATCCCTTTTATTCAGTTTTGGTTACAATTTAAAACAATGTGCGATTTGTTTTATACCACATCCATAGTTTAATGGTAGAATGCGTATGAGTTCACGTAATTTTTTTTAAGTTAACCTTGTTTTGAAACAAATTTAAATGTGGTGTTGATTAACGATGTAGTGACGACATATCAGTGTCCAGTATTTTGCAGTACATTATACCCCTTCAACCGTTATGGGTATCTTTTGTATGCTGAAGAGAGGGAGAAAACTTAAATATGGTCAAAGACTTTTAACCATCTTTGTTTAATGTTAAATTTGTTCATCCTTGGATAAAAGGATTTAAATATTTTTGTTTATGTGTACACTCTGAGAATATGTTTAGAACGAGAATCTAAAAATAGAATGAGAAATTATCTATAAATAACTTACAAGGTTTTGTATTAGACGAGGACATTTTTATAAGTGTGCATTTTGTTGTTTGTGTCAAATGTTATGTGGTAGAAATGAATAAAAATTCCATTTCAAAGCAACACTGACTTTGTCTTTTATTTTTCTGTTTCTAATTTGTGTTGTTTTTCTTGGCCATTGAGGACCGTATCTATGACGCCTAGACTACACGCTGTATGCTAGAAGAAAATGTAATCATTGAATCATTCCTTCGGCGCCCCATAAATTGTGGACCATAATGCATTTGTGACAGCATCAAGGGACAAGTTTTGATGGTGGCTGCTTAGTCGTTAATCCGGTGTCAACTATTCGTTCAAATAAAGTTAGAAATTCTTTACTCCCAGCCTGTAGCGTTCTTGCATAGTCCAAATAAAACAAACTACAGAATCTTTGAACTGACAAATAATACTTTGAATAACTCCTCTACATGATGCAATCAGTTTACTTTTCTTCTTATTTTTGTTGTTTCCATTCTTTGACAGACTCTATAAGTCCTAATTGTCGAGTCCCGGTAACAATTCAATTCAATATTCAATATTTTATTGAGCATATGAACATATTTTTGTTATTACAATGAACTATATAAATAACAAAAGAACAATATTCACATGAATATATATAACAAGTGACAGCATTAATATTGAAATAGAAAGTATAGAATAAAATTAATCATATCAAAACAAATTATTTATACAAAGTTGAAACACAAATAAAAAAAAATACAAACATTTGTAAAAGAACAATATTCCGTACCAGTACAACTTGCACATAACGGTGCAGTATCATTTGGAATATATCATTCTTTGACAGACTGTATAAGTCCTAATTGCCGAGTCCCGGTAACGGTACAGTATCATTTGGAATATATCATTCTTTGACAGACTCTAAAGTCCTAATTGCCGAGTCCCGGGAACGGTACAGTATCATTTGGAATATATCATTCTTTGACAGACTCTAAAGTCCTAATTGCCGAGTCCCGGTAACGGTACAGTATCATTTGGAATATATCATTCTTTGACAGACTCTAAAGTCCTAATTGCCGAGTCCCGGTAACGGTACAGTATCATTTGGAATATATCACTTTGATGGACTCTATAAGTCCTAATTGCCGAGTCCCGGTAACGGTACAGTATCATTTGGAATATATATCATTCTTTGATAGACTGTATAAGTCCTAATTGCCAAGTCCCGGTAACGGTGCAGTATCATTTGGATTATATCATTTTTGATAGACTGTATAAGTCCTAATTGCCGAGTCCCGGTAACGGTACAGTATCATTTGGATTATATCATTTTTGATAGACTGTATAAGTCCTAATTGCCGAGTCCCGGTAACGGTGCAGTATCATTTGGAATATATCATTCTTTGACATGGACTCTATAAGTCCTAATTGCCGAGTCCCGGTAACGGTACAGTATCATTTGGAATATATCATTCTTTGACAGACTGTATAAGTCCTAATTGCCGAGTCCCGGTAACGGTACAGTATCATTTGGAATATATCATTTTTTGACAGACTGTATAAGTCCTAATTGCCGAGTCCCGGTAACGGTGCAGTATCATTTGGAATATATCATTTTTGATAGACTGTATAAGTCCTAATTGCCGAGTCCCGGTAACGGTACAGTATCATTTGGAATATATCATTCTTTGACAGACTGTATAAGTCCTAATTGCCGAGTCCCGGTAACGGTGCAGTATCATTTGGAATATATCATTCTTTGACAGACTGTATAAGTCCTAATTGCCAAGTCCCGGTAACGGTACAGTATCATTTGGAACATAGCATTTTTGATAGACTCTATAAGTCCTAATTGCCGAGTCCGGGTAACTGTACAGTATCATTTGGAATATATCATTCTTTGACAGACTGTATAAGTCCTAATTGCCGAGTCCCGGTAACGGTGCAGTATCATTTGGAATATATCATTCTTTGACAGACTCTATAAGTCCTAATTGCCGAGTCCCGGTAACGGTACAGTATCATTTGGAATATATCATTTTTGATAGACTGTATAAGTCCTAATTGCCGAGTCCCGGTAACGGTACAGTATCATTTGGAATATATCATTTTTGATAGACTGTATAAGTCCTAATTGCCGAGTCCCGGTAACGGTGCAGTATCATTTGGAATATATCATTTTTTGATAGACTCTATAAGTCCTAATTGCCGAGTCCCGGTAACGGTACAGTATCATTTGGAATATATCATTCTTTGACAGACTCTATAAGTCCTAATTGCCGAGTCCCGGTAACGGTACAGTATCATTTGGAATATATCATTTTTGATCGACTGTATAAGTCCTAATTTCCGAGTCCCGGTAACGGTGCAGTATCATTTGGAATATATCATTCTTTGATAGACTCTTTAAGTCCTAATTGCCGAGTCCCGGTAACGGTGCAGTATCATTTGGAATATATCATTCTTTGACAGACTGTATAAGTCCTAATTGCCGAGTCCCGGTAACGGTACAGTATCATTTGGAAATTGGAATATATCATTTTTTGATAGACTCTATAAGTCCTAATTGCCGAGTCCCGGTAACGATACAGTATCATTTGGAATATATCATTTTTTGATAGACTCTATAAGTCCTAATTGCCGAGTCCCGGTAACGGTGCAGTATCATTTGGAATATATCATTTTTTGATAGACTCTATAAGTCCTAATTGCCGAGTCCCGGTAACGGTGCAGTATCATTTGGAATATATCATTCTTTGACAGACGGTATAAGTCCTAATTGCCGAGTCCCGGTAACGGTACAGTATCATTTGGAATATATCTTTTTTTGATAGACTCTATGAGTCCTAATTGCCGAGTCCCGGTAACGGTGCAGTGTCATTTGGAATATATTATTCTTTGACAGACTCTATAAGTCCTAATTGGCGAAATAACGAAATAACTTTAATACGTATAAACTTTAAACTATTGTGACTGCTTTGTGCCATCTTTCCGCTCAGCAAAGCGCCATATGAAATCAAGAAAATACAACAAAGTAAACACTGTTTGCTTGGTGCCCTCAGAGAGAAAGGACGACAAAGTGGTGGTCACTACTGGCCAATGTGTCGTATTTATATTTTTTCGTGATTTCCTCTTGCACCCCGAAGACGAAAGATGAGATCACAAAATAACGACAAACATATGTTTGTGTTTTGCCCTAGAGCCCGCGGAGCGATGGTAAAAAGAAGTTGTTACTCTGTCGTATTTTCTTGTTGTTTTTCTCTCTGGCGCCCTTACGGAGCAAAAATACGACATGGCACAAATTATTCATCATATTAAACTCATGATCTTGACTTAATACCTATTTTGACTTTATGCATCTATACAGGATTTCCCAGGAACTTGTATATATTGTGGCTAATTTGTGTCATCAGGTATTGGTGATTCGCAGAACGAAACACCGTGGAGCGAAATACAAAACACACGAATATACGACAAAGTGTCGTTTTTTTCCATGATTTCGTTTGGCGCCCGTGGCACAACCCGTCACCCCACACACACATACACACATGAACCGGTACATAATGTTGTTTATCAACCTCTAATTTTTATGAATCTACATGTATTTAAATGAATTTTAATAATGAGTATTTTCTATAAAGAGCAACAATCCAAAAACCGGCAAATTGTTTCAAAGAAAGAGAATAACTATGAGTTGACCATTAATCACTTTTTGAGCAGTTCACCAATTATCAGTAATGAGGATTTTCGATATAAAACATCAGCACTGAAGAGAATGGCAGCTGCCACGACCTATTGCCCCATTATTTATGTTTATTACATAAAACAACAACATTCTGTCGGCACTAAACTGCCTCAATCTATTTTACGGTGTTTGAATTATTGAAATAAAAGTGAAATATGACAAAGGGCTTGACATATGGGGTTACGACTTGTCAGATCTCTCCGATATATGTGATGATAAGCGAGAAAATTACAACAATTTCTTTAATTCATTTCTCAAATTAGTGACTCTTTGAAAATCGAGTGAGCACTGTAGCATACATTTTGAATTATATCTGATATCAATTTTTCCAATCAAAGTCTGACACTTGATCGAGAAATGACACGCACTATTAAAGATGATTCGCTTTAATGTGCATTATATTTTTACACAATTATATCATGTTAATAATTAAAAAACTTTTTTTATAATAATTGTTATATTTTTAAACATTTTCAAAAAATTACATTATTATTGATTTTAATGGTCGTTCATCATCATTCGTTCGTTCGTTCGTTCGTTCGTTCGTTCGTTCGTTCGTTCATTCATTCATCCACATAAAATATTAACAATGGAATACTTATATATATATCAATAGCTTTAAGATTTATTCCATGAATTAGCCAGCAGAAAAACTGCATGTATTGAAACAACAACAGCAGCAGCAACAACAACAACAACAACAAAAACAACAACAACGACGAGATAATCACTCTCAACACATATCAAGTAAACAGTGGATCTCTTTGATGCTAAAACATATTAGCGGCTTCTTGGCATATCATGAAACCGTTATTCCACAGGGACGCTAAAACTGTGCAAAATGACAAATTGGCACGGAACATTGGGCTATAAAAATGTAAAGACACGATTTTATAAAGCAACAAATAAATTGTTTCCAGGAAAAAGAATGAATATTGCTAAAAAAATATTTAAAACAAAAAAAACTATTTTTTTAATCAATTAAGAGTTTCTTAAGTGACATTACTTTTGTTCATTATCGTGAGAGAAAAAAATGAAATGATAAAAATTCATTCCCCCCTGTGGCTGTTAGAGTCAGTGAAGTTCATTGATTTCAACAATAATGTTATTGAATTAAATTTTCTCATAAATCAAACACAATCATCTGTTACAAACTATCGAGGGATTTTACAACGACATTTCTTCATTGTTTATAACAACATGATTAATACGTATATTTATTATATTGTAAAGATGAATTACTAAATTTCATAAGTGAAATATAATCCATATCATTAATAATACCATATCCATATTATCACTGCATATCGCTTATCAAGAAAAATAAATTAAAGACACAATTTATTTATTTAGTTTTGTTGTAATTGTTGTTGTTGTCGTTTTTCATAAATTTGGTTTCTCTCAACAACTTTATCTGTCTGCGAAGTGAATACACTTACATGTTAAACAATAAAGGAAAACTAAAAAACGAGATAAACAAAATACTTGTATATGTTATCTTGTATTAAGGTACACTGGCAAAACAGGATAAATTATTAAAAAGACCCTGTTGATTTTGACATGAAAAACTTTCTTGTGGACCTCTACCAAGTCTGTTCAAATTATATCCCTTAATTCTAAATTAGCCACTTCCGGTGGGAGAGAGTCATGGATTTTCCTTATTTGTATAAAGTAAAAGCGAACAAGAGTTAAGATATTTGGCATTAAACATTATATTGTTGACTTGTACCAAGTTAGTATAAATTATAGCCACGAGGTCTAAATCGGCTCCATCCAGAAGGGCCCGCCCTGGCTCATAAATGCTCCTTATATGTATATCAACCAGTGACTTCAATAGCAACCATTGACTTACCATAGCAGCCTATGTCTTCCGGAGCAATCATTGACTTTCGATAGCAAATAGTGTCCTACAAAGCAACCAGTGATCCTACATGTAAATCAGTGACATAAATGCCAATAGCAAGAAGTGACTTCCATAGCAATCATTGACTTTCCAGAACAACCAGTGACATGCATATCAATTAATGACTTACCATAAAACCAGTGAAATTCCCAAGCAACAATTGACTTTTCATAGCAACAAGTGACTTCAACGGCAACCATTGGCTTTGAAAACAACTTGTTTGAGAGTTGACGTTTGTTTCCTTGACAACAAAAGACTTCCATAGCAACCGGTATTTTCCATTGTAACCATCGACTTCCATAGCAACCATTGACTACCTATAGCAACTAGTGACTTCAAGGGCAACCATTGGTTTTCCATGGTAACCAGTAACTTTAAAGCAATCAATAACTTAAATAGCAACCACTGACTTTCTATATCGACCGTTGACCATTAAATTTCCATAGCAACGAGTGACTTTCCTTAGCGACAAGTGACTTAATAGCAACCACTGACTTTCAAAAGCAACAACTGACTTCCATAGCAACTGTTTGAATATACTTAAACCTCCGATTTTTTCAAGCATTGACTTCCTTAGCAACCATCGGAATACATAGCAGTTAGTGACTTTCCTCAGCAACCAGTGACTTCCATAGCCACAATCTACTAACTAAAACAGCAGTTGTATTATTGACCCCCTTGATAGAATACATCCGTGTAAGAGATAATGATATTATTACCACGTCCACTCTCAACATGCTGTTATCAGCTGATAAGCCCTTGCCACCAGTATTACACAACCGTATAATCTGACTAGGCTCTATATATGTTGTAGCCCATCTTTGGTATTTTGACATTAAAATCCCTTAAGCTTTGAATGGACTGTTAAAAGTTCGACAAATCAGTTGAAACAATTCAGAAAGTTTAATGTTTAATCAAGAATCGGAAGATAATATAAATCTCAATGTAGAAATACTTCTCCACAGAGATACTAACATTTTTTCAAATTCAAGGGAAAGGAGACGCGGAGCCATGTACCATTATTCTTAGCCCTAACAACGCTAAATATCTTGAATTGACTCTTCCATCTTTCGATCTGGACAAAACAATTCATAATTTTAGGGAATATGTCAAAATGTCTTCTGACTAAAAAGCCGTCGCATGAGTAGAAGCAGTTGCCACCGGCAGGCTAAATGTTTGATTTATTATTTTACAAATAAACCATATTTATTTTTTATTCATTCAATTTTAATAATTGATCTTAATACAGCAGAAATTTAACAATATAAAGAACGTAACTTAACATTCTTAATATTACAAAATCAAGTTACACTGGTATCAAGTCTAACTGTTGTTGTACATGATCGCATTATCAAATAAAACGAGTCGTAAAAGATATAGAAAAAAATTAATAAAACATCACAGAGTTCGTATTACATTAGATAAGAAAACTGCCCATATCATTGATGTATTAGGTCGTAGAAATGCTTCCTCACGAAACACTGTGGTCTTTTCGCTGTGGTAGAACAAAATGTCACTAATAAATCGACAATTCAAAGACACTGTTGCATTAATAAAACACGCAAGTAAAGGCAGATGATAAAAAGACACGCAACAGTGGAACTATAGGCTTTGGGTTGCATTTTAAGATGTTTTTTTTTTTATTTTGTCATGCCATTAGAATTTAAGGGATAAATAATATGTATGAATAAAGGGAGGTAAGTAAAGGAGACTTTGACGTTTAAGCTACTCGAAATTATAGTACTTGCGATATACATGGTGTCATACCAGACCAGTTTCCTGCCGATTTGTATATAATAGTTCTTGAATATATCAAATACACCTCCATGAATGTTTATTTGAAAATATGATCATTATAAAATACGTTTATTAAGGAGGATAATCTGGAGATTATACAACATGAAAATATCGGATAGAAATGATACGTTTTGCGCAATAAGCCTCAAATAAACGAATTGGCTCATATGGTTTGCACGATTATAGTATGGTGTGCGGCCATCCAAAAGTTAAAGATTTACATTAAACTTGAATCCATATTTAAACAAAAATAGTTAATGTGTTCTAAAGAAAATATCGCCATTTATCAATTTCTGCGATCAATTTATAGAATATTCAGCTTTAGATTTTTGTTCCTACATGAGTTGGTTGTAAACGTTACGTGAAAATTTTTAACATTGAAATATCTAGCCAAGAGAAAGATACGGCAAAGTAATTGCACCTTAATATAAACACAGAAACCACCAACGATGTTCCGTCTAGTTATTTATCAAGAATAAAGCCCAAAGATCTCTTTGATGCTAATACATATCAGGAATATCGTGCCAGACCATGATACTGAAAGTATCCATTGGGAGGCTTAAACCATGCTGAATTGATACTTGACACGAACACAAATGATATTAAAACAAGGTATGGCTACCGTGGCGCGAGAGATAGATGGGTTAAAAGAATGGACAATGCATCACTGACGGACAAATAAGGCTAACTGATGATAAATGTTTGGTCTATTATACATACAATGATCTATTCTACATATCACATCAGAAAACTATTACAAGCTGGTAGCCATATACTAGTAAACATTTATATTTGCAACATAATTCTGGGGCTGTGATCATTGACTCCAGTACGTTAGTGTTGAATATTGAATACCGTTTAAGCCGGTGCTGGGAGAGATAACTTTTCCAGATTTTTGCCTAAATCTGTTAGCAGAACCACCGTAAACAAAATATTGAGATAAACATGTTAAAAATTATTTTATATCTGTATTAAATCAAGTTAAAAACGAATGTTGTTGTTTATCCACCTTGCGTTAGAAGATGAAATAAGTCATACAATATCCAGAAATATTAATAAAACATCACAGAGTTCCTGTTTCATTAGATAAGAAAAAGCTTCCAAGATCTTTGATATGTTTCATGCAAACGAAACACATCACGAGACACTGTGGAGAGAAGACAAAATGACTGCAATAAAACGGCCAATAAAAGACAAATACAAGAAAATAAACACGCATTAACTTGAAGACGAGACAATAGCACGCTACAAGTTAACTTTGACTTCTTGGGGGATCATAAACAAAGAATACTAGTATTTTAGTCAATTAGGACCGGCTATATTACAAACATTCTTCAGGAAATGTTTGCTTTTTATTTTAAAGAAGGGACCGTGTGTTTTTTTAGGGGGGGGGGGCGGGCGGGAAAGGGGGCGGCTGTTGCTGTTTTGTTTTTGGTTTTGTTTTATTTTATACTTTTATTTTGTTCTATTCCTATAAAATTAATTTGATTTAATAGTGTGTACATGATAATTACTAGTATATCAATGAATTCACTGATAAATTAATATACAGTACAATCGCTAAAAATTGACCTATGACGGTTCTGTTATTATTATAGTGTCAATACACTATTAGACAGTACAAATCATGTCACACAGCACTAATTCGGCTATTAGAAGCATATGGTTAACAGATATAGATCCTGGTAAATATGTTGGAACTATTAAAACTGTACTTTTAGATCTAAGGAAAGCTTTTGATCTTATCGACCATGAAATTTTATTACATAAGTTAAAACTTTATAATTTTTCAGATAAAAGTGTCCATCTTTTCAAATTTTATCAGTCAAATAGAACGCAAGTTGTTAAAGTTGGCGTACCATGTTCAATAGCAGGCTTGTACCTTCTGGAGTTCCTCAGGGATCCATTATTGACCCTCTTTTATCTTTATTAGATATTAATGATATCGCTGTAGCTACAACAAATGATAAAATAGATCTTTATGCTGACGATTCTACCATGCATGTATCTGATCATGATTTGAATGTAGTACATAGTAAACTTCAACATAATTCAACAGCATTGCTTTTATTTTGATAAATATTGACTGCTTATTATCTTTTGGTTAAAGTGTATCAAATTTTCACCTTATCATAAACTTTTTAGAAGGTCAAATCAAGTTTTTTTCACGATAAACGTTAGAAAATATCTGAAAATTTATAAAAGTTACATTTTATTATGACTTTCTCAAATGTATATGACAACTAAAGGAATATTTATGTTACTTATGTTACTGTGAAATAAGAGGTTTTGGTAGAGGTAACTGCAATACCATCATGATATGCCATAACTTCCTTATCCTTATAAGTACCCTAATAAACTAATAAAGGTTATAGATATACATGTAAAGTATAGACAGCAAAATTTAATGACATTAAAACCATAAGAACTCGGGAACTGGACCACAAATTGCGGATTATATTTCCTATCATGTAACGGCTTTTAAAATTTAAATGCTAACCCTATATCTATCGTTTCGAATTATCCGAGTGTAAATATCATTTTAACTAGATCTGCTACAGTGTACTTTAAAAAGAGGCAAAATCTGACGATATTCACTCGGATAATATGAAATGATAATCAAAGGTCGGACAAACAATAAGTTAAGCCGGTACAGGTTCAGAAATTTGCGCCGCAATATACGGTCATGTTCCCGAGTTCCTATGATTAAAACATGATTTGAAATTAAGGAAACAAAGTTGGCACTTTTCTAAAGAATTAGATTTTTTTCAAGTATGCTTTTTAACAATAGAATAAATCTCTCATGTGGCATATCAATAATCACACTAGTACACATTATATCACTGTAAACCATCTTGGCATGGGAATGCTTGTCCCCATTTTTGTTCGTTCACACAACAAAACAACTATTAGAACAAACAGACCAAGTTACACAGCAATTCTACAACATCATCTGGTTGTTGTATAAATTTGTTTGTAGAGTGGTCCAACTGACAACCATATTCAGTTGGTGGAGGGAAACTTTGCACACCAACAACTAACTAAAACATATATCTTATTATATGCAGAATAAAACTGAATAAAGTCAGTACAACATATAAAGTTATACATGTATAGATAAACAGAGAGAGTACATATTTATTGTCAATGTTCTTATTTTTAAAAATAGTACAACAACAGCAACAATAGTAACAACAACAATGAAATGCCTTCATTTGGAAAGGATAGAAAGATGAGAGACACAATTTTAATGTAAATACATGTAGTCATATAAATTTCACTACAACAATAAAGCGACCAAATCAACAGTAGAGTAGAAGTAACAACAACAACAACAATTTTACACTACAACTTTATCTGTTAGTGTAATCCACTGGTACAGTCGGTTCAACTTGAATTGTCTGCCTGAAATACATTAATTGTGATAATAGTCAAACAACTGTTATCATATCAAATCATCATATCATATCATATCATAACGATATACATTGAATACAAAGAAAATAACGGAGTAAATATTACCACGTCTTTATTTCTTATATAATTTCTATGCTTTCTTTATAACATGTACATTTGTATTTCCAATTTGTTGGGAAAAATTGTAACAAAGGCAATGAATGGCAAGTATAAATATTGTCGGCACGGCAAAAATGGAATAGTACTGTTACGAAAAAACTTTTTATCAATATCGCAATTATCAATATAAAAGATGAATACAAATTAATAATAAGGAACATTTTAAAGATTTGTTTTTATCTTAAAAGTTAAATCCATATCATTTTTCTATTAGAAGAGGTTTTCATTGTCACGACTTAAAACCTTTGATCTTTTTTATATCCTTTCCGTAAATGTTTAGTGAATTGAGTTAAGAATAATTAAAATCTGCGTACTGATTGTGAGGATGAATCTGTTGTCGTTCCTCACATCGGTTCATACAATACGAACACAGACCAAACAATGTAAAAAGTCCAAATAGTCCTCCAAAAACATATCCTACAATATCCCCGGCAGACGCACCTTCTCCACTACATCTATAATACCATAAAATAATAAATATATCTTAATATTAAAAGGCCCATTCTGCAACAGAAATGCTTTTATTTATATTTCTCAAAAGCTTTATAATTTTGGTGTCCTGTTATACCTTACTAGTCAATTAGACTTACCTTTTATTTGTTCTGTTGCTTCTTAGCAATCAGTAGAGTTACAATGAATTAGTAATTTATATGGAAGTTAGAATACTGATTTATTTGCATTTTGCTTCTGACAAATATTTTCAATTTCAGTGCTATTTTTCCAGGTGATACCAGGGATCTTCTAGAAAAGGAGATAAACAAAAACGGGGAAAGTGTAATCGAACAGAGAGTGACGATTGGAAAGGCAGGCCCTTTGCTTGGCACCCACAGCCTTTGTCAGGGCTACCTCCTTTTCATATTGTCTTAGGTTACTGTACACTAAGGTTCTCACTAATACTCCGTGGAAATTGCACTGCGGTAAATCACCACCAGTTTGTCTTGAATTAACACATTAAGGGCATGACTGGTGACATGTCCTGTGTCCGTACTCGAAGACTGAGGTCCTTTCAATGTTACGAGCTGACTGGGAGGTCACTATAATGCTATGAGGTCCGAAGTACTGTGTGCCTTTTCTTAAATTATACCACTCTTTTCTACTAGTTATTAAAAGGTAATTTTGAATTATTGCATGTTTAGAAGTGTCTTGTGATGAGGTCGGTCCGTATGTACGTTTCCCCTTTGTTGATGGCTCATTATGTACAGAAGAAATAATCCGCGGTTTATGTAACTTGGTAATGACATTAAAGCTTTAAAGGTCATAATGTCAACGGTGAAGGTCACAGTGGCCACGATCCCTCCGTCATGCATAATGCATTTTAAAACGTCTAATTCATCTCTTCGTACCGATTTATATGCGGTTATAAATGAAGAAAAAAAATGGCTAAAAAGCGATATTTTTCTACTTTGTGATCATGATTTCTGCAAGCGTCTAGAGGTACTGATTCATTGCTGTAGTGAGTTAAATCCCTAAAACATGTCCGAACAATAACTGGAGAAATCTTTGGCCTGCAGTCCTAAGATTTAGTGTTTAAATTTGTCATGCCTTGTAAAAGACTTTTTTAATTTTAAGGTCAATAGACCAAGGGTCATGGGCACAGTGGCACTAAGTTGAGACGGAAAGGCAAAGATTTTTAAAAATCATTAGGTCAAGGTCACGGTGACGCATAAAATACTTGTCTAATGAGTTTCCCCAGTCATAATTTGTATGAAACTTATTGTTGTAATACTGTTATTACAAACATGTATATTACTAATTGATAAAATATGTATCAATATGTAAATATGCCAATGTGATAGCAAATAAAGTGTGGGCGGAGTGGGAGCATGTGTGTTCTAATCATATTTAAAAAGGAGTTAATATTTGTGTCGATATTCAGGACAACACAGTGACAACACAGTCTTATTTTTATCTAATTATAATTTATATAGAAATGAGAGAATTAATATAGCACCAAAACGTTATGCTAGACCAATTACGGAAGAACAGTGATGCAATCAAAGCCACTGCTCTATCACCATTTCAAAAAAAAGATGGAACAACTTTAAATACTGCCACTAACAACACTACACATTGGAACTGACTCAACATTCACATATATAGTTTTTTTCTCTCTGTTTATCATATCTCACAAATCAACAATGACAATTTACTGTCTTCTTTACTGATTAGGACAGGAGAGCTATATAATATCTATTTCCGAAAGTCAACTGTATCCGCAAGATCAAGTAGATCCGTAAGATACAATGAATTTAGACAGATAAAGTATATATAAAGGGAGATAATTAAATTCAAATACAGTTGTACTTTCCCCTTCGTGGGATCAAATAAAGATGCAAGTATATATAATATAAATTATTATAGAAATGAGAAAATTAATACACACATACCACCAAATTGATATACCAGACCAATTACGGCACAGCGTCTAGCAGAACAGTCATGAAAGCAAAGCCACTGCTAATTGAGACAGTTCCAATGTGTAATGCAGTTTGTGACAGTATATAAAGCTGTTCTGAAACCATCATTTTGTGATGGTGGATTTGCAGTGGCTAAATATAAATATTTCTATGTAAATATTTCTATGTAAATATATATATATCACTTACAGATTATATATAATTGGGGACCCGCTTCAAAATTGCCAACTCATTGTTTAACCATAATAAATCAAGCAGTCAAAATGTATTGTAAGTATGCAAACTGGGATATATATTCAATAAAATTTAAAACTTGAAGCCGGGAGGTATATTTACATTCAAAAACTTAGTTTAACCAATTTTGACAGCCGTCCTAATAAGCATACAAACTTATAACGCACGAAGATTTATACTTCCGCCCTTTAAATTATCTCTTTAAAAAAAAACAACTATCGAATATTTGAAGGTAATTGTTAAGTTTTATAAATTCAAAAAAAATCCCTTTTTTATTATTTGGACATGTGAAATATCAATTATTTTTCCAACATAGTCACTTTAAAGGAACAAATGATAATAAATGCAACATATATGTTTAACTTATTTTATTTATGGTTGGCATAAAATTTCCGTCATGACTGGTCATTAAGTAACATAACGTTAATAGAGTTTGAACCTTTATATTAAATAGAATATTATAAAATAGGTTTTGCTTCGTCATCGATTGCAAAAACCTGTAATTTTATGTTAGATTTTCGCCATATCGACGCTGAATAAGAGCATTAAATATTCCAGACAATCTGTTATAGAATAATATTAACAATTACATGTATATCAATTATTATATTATATGACTAATACTCATATCCTAACAGTCGGAAGTGACATTTTATATATTGCTTATATATGCTTCGGTAGCTTAATATGTTTATTCAGATATAATCAATTAAAATTATGTTTCGAAAAAGAGACAATGTGCTGACAATGCCAGATATGATAAATACTTGATATCCGAAGCTTATAAAATATGTTTTATAAATATTATCAATAGAAATTAGTTAAATTTTGAAAAGACTGATACAGCCATTTGTATATATAAATTACAGCCATTTGTATATATAAATACATTTATCAAGCATATCACGATCAAAACTGCCATAGAATGTCTAGGACATTCCAAACCAGAACAATTACTCAACAGGTTTGATCGTATATTCGTCTTAGGAATACTGGCCGCCTACGTAAAACCCCTTTTTTTAAGAGGAACCGTAGCATCCGTTGGCATGCACGGAGGAAACCTCCTCAGACTATCCCTCGGAATATAGAACAACGGACCTGCTCAGATATGCCAGTAAACATATAAAATACAAAATACATACAGCTCAATAAAGAGAAACGTTCTTTATAAGAAAAATTATTATTTTAAATAAATAGTAGTGTGATATATAATGTAAGTAAACTTGCTTGAAACCATGTATAACAATGTAATGATATGATAATAACCATTATATCAATACTTTTTTAAAGACAATATGTGTTTTATTTACACATGGGTTAAGTTAATTAACAGTGTTTTGTTTTGTACCGACATCGGTTACAGGTTATCTAATGACTATTCTACAAATATCCGAAAGTCAGTTGCATTCCACAGGTGTTCGAAATGTTTATGGTTATGTACAGGCCAGTTAAATGTAAATTTTGAACCGACGTCGGATTCAAATGATAGGGGTCTGGCAGTCGACGTTGGTAAATTTCCGGATGTCGCAAAACAAATATTGATTGTTGAAATGATAATTCCAGCCATGACGAAGAAGGGCTAAGTATCGCGGCGGTCATTATTACCTGAAAAACAGAAAAAAGAGACAACAGCAAGGCAAATGGGAAGGGCGGGTGGGTATTTTTCCGTGTTAGTTCACGGCAGCTTCTGGGAGCTCGGAGACTGGATGGAAAAGGATTTTGCAGAAACGTGCTCGGTTTATATACCTAGTTTACTAAGCATGCGCGAATGAGATTGAATGACTTGTTAGGAGGAGGAGCCAAATATACAGGTCATTGCAAAAATACTGTGACGTATAGTGTAAAAATAAAGAGTTTAAACTCAAGCGCTTAAACTGAATATTATTTTTCCAACATAGTCACTTTAAAGGAACAAATGATAATAAATGCAACATATATGTTTAACTTATTTTATTTATGGTTGGCATAAAATTTCCGTCATGACTGGTCATTAAGTAACATAACGTTAATAGAGTTTGAACCTTTATATTAAATAGAATATTATAAAATAGGTTTTGCTTCGTCATCGATTGCAAAAACCTGTAATTTTATGTTAGATTTTCGCCAAAAGGGTCTCGAAGAATTGAGAGAGCCTTCCGCCAACAGCGGGCTAACATAAACCAAAATAAATGACTCAGTCATGACGATTTAATTGCAGATACTGGTGTGTTTAAGCATACACCACGAACGAAATTTAATAAATTAACGTAGTATTGTGACCAGACAGGAGTTAATGGCACCATCTACTCAAAAAGATCATGGGGTTTTAAGACTTTATCAACAATCCCTATTTCTAATAAAGTTTGTACTATTTTGTATGTCACTATAGATACGTTCCACCAAAGAGAACAGCCATATATCTATAAGAATTTCGCAAACAAATCTGAGACTGAATTAATTAAGTGCTTGGAAAGATGTTGCACAACCATAGGAAAATTTGAATTTATCTAGGCTTAAAAGAAAATTTCTTCTTCATCAGCAGTCGCTGACGAAGAAGAACCCATTTGAATCACACCGTAATGTTCAAGCAAATATGCAGGTAGATTTAAATAAGAAGATACTAAATTGTAGGCTCTATGAAATGAAATGCACATGTCACACAAAAACTTCACATACAAGAGCACATGCCACACAAAACGAAAAACTAATGAAAAGTGTCTTTACTAGAGATGAGCCAACCAACCATGCAAGGAATTGGGTCACCGGAAAACCTATTTTAAACATGTTATTGTTATAACGAATTTGTTCTTTACAACGATACAATTTTATAACATATTATTTCTAATTGGTAATTTTTTACGTGAATTATTTGCAATGAAAAAAATGTACCAATACTTGCCAAAATTCACCAATAAATGTACAAAATTACATTATTGTATTTGGGAAAATGCAGCTATAAATGTTCAAAATTCCATGAATATCCTTGTGTAATTTGCACCCATATATGTTCAAAATTAGGAAATATAACTGGGTAAACTGCACCCATAATAAAAATATATCTGGGTAAACTGCACCCAAAACAAAAAGTGCAATAAGTCTGGGTAAACTGCACCCATGTTCAATCTGATAGAAATATATCTAGGTAAACTGCACCCATATGATAATAGAAATAAATCTGGGTAAACTACACCCATAATAAAAATATATCTGAGTAAACTGCACCCATAATAAAATATACTGGGTAAACTGCACCCATGTTCAATATGATAATCTGATAGAAATATATCTGGGTAAACTGCACCCATTATAAAATATATCTGGGTAAACTGCACCCATTATGAATTTTTTTATTTTTTTTTTATTCATCTTCTTTTTCCAGGGTGATATATTAATTATTAAGTGAAGTTAAATTACTGCATTGTAATCCATCGACGGTATCACAAATACATTTAAATGTGGGTAAACTGCACCCATAATTATATTGATTATATACACTGCAAATTTAATTCCAAAGGCGGACTGCCGGCCCAATATATCATTACGGGCAATTGGCAAAACCTTTTGTTTCTCTTTATAATTTTGAAAGCAGTGCCTTCCTTAGTTAGAAACACCCTGTTATCAAGTTCACTTAAAATACTACTATAAACATATATTGTACAAGAATCATACGAGTTGAACGAATATTTGACGGCTATCTACCTTTTAGTTAACTACATGTACAACTGGATACATAGCCTATTCTGAGTGAGTTGGGTTTAATGTTATTAAAAACATATGCTTATAAATTTAATGCAATTTACATTAAAGCTGCACTCCCCCAGATGAAATCAAAATATTTCAAGAAAATCAAACAAAAGAAAAGTACATGATTTTTAAGAACAATAAAAGATTCAAAACTGAAGTAATATCTTTATAATATGCAATATGTTTTGCAGTATTTTCCACCATATTTCTACTGCGTTACTAAAGCAATGAGGGTTATTTTGCATATTTTGACATCTTTTATTTTGCTGAATAACATAGGTTGTAAGTGCTGTATCCAACATGAATTTTTTTTTTTTTTTTTTTTAATTTTCATGAAAATTTGCATGAATCTAGAGGCATGCTGTTTTAGATTTAAATGGCATGAAAGTACAGCCATTGAAGCTTTATCATTTGTATTGGGATATCTATTAAAGATACAATTGTATATCATCAATACGTTTCCTTTTCTATTTTGTCGTTTAAGCGATGCTATTAAACGTACCAATACACTCTAGAATCTAGATCATTTGTGTGCGGTTAAAAAACGGACATTTTGCCTATAGTTAATTAATAAATATATCATTATAGTCAAACATGTACTTTTTACATGTACATGTAAGTTGTTTCAAGATGGAAATTTGGATATTGTCAGTAACACGTGACGAAAAGTAGAGAATTTCTTCAAACTGAAGGCATAAATATGTCTTAAGTAATTTTTTTAGATTTTCTAAGTAAGTTTACGTTTAATTTCTAGTCCAAACTAGTATTCTTCAACCTCGATATGCTACTGTCACACAATGAATTGCTTTGTATTATAAACAAGGCTTTATAGTTTACATTCGGTAATTGAGGCAAATGCAACAACGTTAGTGACGTGCGTATTGTTGCAAAAGCAGGTATGCCATTTATATCAGTTTATGTAAGACTGAGGGTGGCTATATTAAAACAGAACCGAAAATAAACATATCACTCAATTCCAGATTTTCTGTAGCCCGAGGGTGACGAACTAATTGATAATTAACTAATCTTTCTACTTCCGGTTGAATATCTGAAGAAATGCTTAAAGATCCTGTATGTTTTGTAATTGATATTGTTACTGAGTGTATACCACACTTGAAAAAAAAAAAATATATATCATAATATGTATTATATATACTATATAATTATGCAAATAAAACAATTTTCAAACATCGAAGAATATGTAAAATGTGTACTGCAAACATTTGTGCATATTATATTTAATCAATAAATTATATGCATTCATTTCTTATTGGAAAATTTGACTTTATTACAGGAAATACATTTCTAATTACCTCCCTTTATTTATATGAAATGTTAAATTATGTAATATCGTTATAAATAATACTTATTGGAACTTACAATATTGACAGATCTTAATTTGAGCATCATATTTATGAAATAAAAACCATGAAAAAAATATGAAACAGGATCTTCAATGGTATTGGAGGGAAGCCTAGATGCCTGTTGTGGTTAATCCGGGAATAGCCATAATGACTATTCCCGGAATAACCTTGACCATTGAAAACGTGTCATTGAATCAGCAATACATTTTTTTTTTTTTTTTTTTTTTTTTTTTTTTTTTTAGTGTTTACTTCTAAGATAAACAATATTAGATGAAAGCAAATTTCATCACACGTTCATTTATTCTTCATGGATCCATATATTTTGTCTATTTGACAATTTCATATTTCTCAGCAGTATTAATTATATTATTTTTATTTTTCACATCGTTTCCTAACAGATGTATACATGCAACAATTCCACTTGGTATGAATTCTTAAAAGAAAAATTTCTCAAGAAATGCTATTCTCCCCATAAGCCATGCCTTTAATTACCAATGATCGCATTTAATATAAAATTCAAAAACTTATTTAACCTTAACTCATTAAAATTGATACGACGAAACCGTTGAGCAATAGCATCCATACCATTGCATCATTATTGTCATTCTTATTATTATTAATATTATAATAATTATTAATACTTTTTTTTTTTTTGCATTTAGTAATAAAACTCAAAACTGATGCTCACACTCAAGACCATGAATTTGTGCAAATTATGCTGAGGAATTCGGATGGCTTAGTTTTCGGCGTCGATTTCAGTCGCTTAATATGTAAATACTTAACTAAACGTCACATGTTATAATGTAAGAAAACCCTAACCTAATGACAGAAAGTCATAGGTTTAAACTACTGCGATTTGAACGATATCTATAAAATTTTAGAAATTATTGCTTGACTTTGAAAATGAAAATTGTGCAACCCGACCAATAAAATGGCAAATGTTTATTTACAATTAATGTTCCCGCAAAGGATGAATGCAGATTTAATGTCCAAATAGGCATATTCCCTAGATTTAAACTATATTTAAGAGCAAAACCAAGAGCGTAGATCTAGTTCATGTTAACTCGAATGTATTGTAATATAGACATAATTTTACATCTCTGGAAGACAGGGGAAATGTTCAAAAAGTTAAAGAATAATATTGTGATGACTAGATGTAAGTGTATCAATAGTCACATGTTTTCCCATTTTAAATCATTAATTGACTTTTCTTTTTCCTGTCTCCCCCCAATATTTTATTATTATTGCCATTTTATGAATTAAAGGTCCTTGATGTCTTATAACTTAAAGGTACTCGACTGAAGAGATTTTTGACATGACAGTACTGGAAATATTTATTATTTTTTTTTAAATTATCGTATTATTTGACACAGTAATAGATAATTACTAATGTGCAAAATTACAAAAATTCCATCACTCCAAGGTATCCGCCCAAGTTTAAAACATTTTCTTACAGTTGTGACAGTTGCTTTTAAGAATATTTTATGTTAAATACCGACATTTTGTTAATATTCTGCATTTTTGAAGAACTCTTCTGTAATAAGGAATATATGTGTATTTAATTGATAATGTCATTTTTGTCACAAACAGCATAGATTAAATTTTAACTATAATTTGTATTTAAAAACAGTGACGTCACCTGTCTATCGGTTAATCTGTATCAACAATTAGCTTGATTTAGGCATCACAACTTCTGCTGGTTCTACCGACTTCTGTGTTCTGTTCTGGTGCCATTGTCTAGAACATAATGTTGACCAGTCTCTTCAAAGAAACCTTGACAGCCAGAAAACTTGTGACAGGTTAGGTTGTCGTTTGGCATGGTTCCAGCAATTTGTAAAAGAAAGTAGAATAAAATCAGAATTAAAATGCTGAGTTTACAACAAATACAAGGTTAACGTATTACGTTATCACGACTTATAATGTCTACGAATGACATTACTAACCATTATGAAGCATCCCTACATATAAAAGGATAGATCTACCTGGACAATCATTCAACATAATTTATGGGTAGATAAAGTTTCTTTATCAATACTTTATAAACATTAACACAATACTGTCAGGGCATTTATTACACTGTATACTCCACGTCTAGTCACAAGGTATTTGTTACGTCATAAAGTCTAGTGATGACGCGATCAAATAATATTTGTTTTTATTAGGCTAAATAAACCTACTGCAGTATTGCAAAATAGTATCAACAATGTCTTTAGTAGGATCACTTTTTCTCAGACCTTTCTCTGCCCTTAAGCCTACAGTATCGGTAATAGATCTAGATTGTCTAAATCTCGTGGTCGTAATAAAATTTGAAAAATTGGTTTGTTAGATAACTTTAACACAGTATTAAAGATAATAAAGAAAAGCAACTCTACAGTACCTTCGGCTACTTTAAAAACACAAAAATGAAGTCTTTTTGCCATGTTTGTTCAGAACCGCTAGGGGGGCCTACATAATTTTTTCTCCAATATTTTTCCGTGTTAGTTCACGGCAGCTTCTGGAGCTCGGAGACTGGATCGAAAAGGAATTTGCAGAAGCGTGCTCGGTTTATATACCCAGTCTACTAAGCATGCGCGAACGAGATTGAATGACTTGTTAGGAGGAGGAGCCAAATATACAGGTCATTGCAAAAATACTGTGACGTATAGTGTAAAAATAAAGAGTTTAAACTCAAGCGCTTAAACTGAATAATATATATACCTGTGGCTCATTAACCACATTTACACAGTTGTAGTAGCACCAAATTCGTCTGATTATAAAATCAACTAATCGATGTTAAACTGTATGACGTATGATTCCATAAAGATATTCGAAACCTTCTAGGGTTACAATCATGTTTTAACCCCACAATAAATCACAATCGGTTTGTCGTTGAAGTGGAATTGAAAGTGGTTAAGATTGTTTTTAAAATCTTTAACATAATATCAATCGATTTTAAACAAATATCTTAATAACACTAAAATGAACTCCACTGAGCTCCAAAGCCTAATAACATAAAATTTGAATTTCTTAAATAGATCAGCAGGGGTTGTTAAAACAGACAGATAAAGAAATATACTCAGAAAAAAAATCGAAAATCGCATGTTTGTTTATTCAGTCCGATTTGTGTGAAAAGCGTTGCAACGCTTTTCAGTTTTTCGTTTTATCTTACTCTTCTGGAAAAACAGAGTAAGCTTATGTACAAACGTTATTTTTCTAAGCCTATTTATCACAGCCCCGTCATGTAAAAAAATAAAACAGGATCTAAATAAAGAGAACTATATTGAAAATTGAAATTATACAATGGATATTTAAAGTCGAACTGAGAATAACTCATCAATTTGTATGCAGTCTTGTGATGACCATATTCGGTTACTATGATACGGTCATTCTGTTCGTGTATATAATAATATTATTATACATGTACAGCATGTATTTTTGTGGACAGTAAGATCCTTATGTCATGATTTATTTTTCCAACGACATATGAGAACAGTTTTCAGAAAAAATAACAAAAAATAAAGATGTGTTGCTTTAATGAAAATAGTAATCATTTTTACTTCATTATCATTAATTCATATATCTATGAAAATCTCATTGCTATAATTAAGAAATGCAAATCTTGAAATTTGAATCAAATAAAAAAGTATTCGAATTTGTTAATCAACTTAAAGAATTCTCTCGAATTACAAATATTAAAATAATAATGTATACATAAGATGATAACATTACAAATATTAAAATAATAATGTATACATAAGATGATAACATTACAAATATTAAAATAATAATGTATACATAAGATGATAACATTACAAATATTAAAATAATAATGTATACATAAGATGATAACATTACAAATATTAAAATAATAATGTATACATAAGATGATAACATTACAAATATTAAAATGATAATGAATACACAAGATGATAACATTACAAATATTAGAATAATAATGTTTACATAAGATGATAACATTACAAATATGATAATGTATAAATGAGATGATAACATCTTACCTATGAATAACAGTAAGAAATAAGAAAATTATGTATTTCACTGATTTCTCCATCTCCTCTAAGAAAATATCACACTTTTGGTCCTGGCCTAGTTAAAATTGTTTTACGATCCAATATACATGTATAATAAATATAAATTTACAAGTATGTGTATACAGCTAAGACTTGAAATATATGTTTTACTTTTCCTGATGATTTAAATTTATTGTATATGTTTTGTAAAATGTTATCAGTAGGTGATAAAACATAGGATACCGAAAAGAGGGTAAAAAACGTACAATTTTGGGGTTGTTTTTACGCGAGAACAAAGTACATTATATGAGTGACGGTTCAATATTGAATTTATTTAACGAGCTGAATAAAATAATATTAAGTGAGCCACAGGTCAGCATACTATTATTTTATTCAACAAGTTCGATAGGTGTTACTCTGTCTGCTAATGGAAGTTTTTTCCAGGCGCTAAAGTCATTGTCTAGACAAGCTATGAATGCTCTGTTTGCGCTTACTTCACTATTTGAAACTGTATCACTAGACATTAAAGACAAAATTAAGTTATTTGATTCCATGATCACTTCGATTCTGAATTATGGATGTGAAATTTGGGGTTTACATAAGGCACCCGATATAGAAAAAATTCATTTAAAATTTTTAAAAAACTTTTTAAAAGTTCGTCAACAGACTGCCAGTTCTGCGATTTACAGTGAATTTGGACGAGTTCCGATGATTATATGTCGTAAAATCAGAATGATAAAATATTGGTTCAGAATTATGAAAACCCCGAATTCTTTAGTTTTTAAAGTATTTAATATGCGTGATGATCATGGAATATTAGTTAATAATTGGTCTGTAAGTGTTAAACAATTATTAGATAATTTAGGATACTCTTATTTATGGGATAATACAGAAATCACTAACTTACAAATTCAAACAGTAATAAGAACTATTTATGACCAATATCTACCGCAATGGTTTTCAGAGCTCAAAGAATCTCCTAAACTTGATACTTACTGTTTATTTAAATCCAGTTTTGAATTAGAAAAATATTTAAGTTGTGTAAAATATGATAGCTATAGAATTGCTTTGTCTAGATTCCGGTGTTCTGCTCATAATTTAGCTATAGAAGAAGGGAGATATAGAAACATTAATAGAAGTCTAAGATTATGCACGAAATGTAATATGAATAGTATAGAAAATGAGTATCATTTCCTCTTAGTATGTCCTTTTTACAGACAGATTAGACTTAATATTTTACCTAATTATTATTGTCATTGGCCAAATTTGTTTAAATTCAAATCTCTTTTAAATTGTCAACAAAGTAATACTATTAATAAACTTGCAAAATACGTTTACAATGCTAATCTTTGGCGCGAAAACTATCAGGCATGATATGACTGTGTAATATGGATTTATTTTATGTATGTTATAGATCATATATAGTATCTCTTTGTTTTGTTATTGTAAGAATTCGACTGATTTAATTAATATGAATTCATGCTTTTCTCTTTGTATTTGTACCGCCATTGTATATATGTTATATTGGCGATGAACATTTATATGTTTTTGCCGAATAAAATATTGAATTGAATTGAATTGAATAAAAGTTAATATATTAATGATAAATAGTAATTATGCTTCATGGATATACATGTAATAATCAATTTATCAAATTATCACATATCCAAAGTAAGAAATTTTAAGGTAAAAAGTCATTTTCATTAATGCATTTAAAGTGTATCGCCTTGTCTTGACACTGTTAGTACAACGTAACGTCTTAATACATGCACGACCGTGCTATAACATTTTAAAGAGTTGCAAAAGTGGCACAGGTATGACCGAAAGAAAGGTGGTGACATTTCAACTTCATGAAATCTTGATTTCAACATACAAAATTAATTAATTCACGATTTCAGTTTCATGAATTCACGATTTCAACTCCACGGATTCAACTTGATGAATTTACGTTTTCAATTTTATGATTTCAACTTCGTGAGTTCACGATTTCAACTTAATGAATTTAAAAATAATGAAGCTCAAAGAAAAGTAAAAAAAAAACAAAAAACGAAATTACAAAAAAATATATTTATAAAATACAACAACATACCTACGGGCGGGTTTCCTTGGACGGATAATCCGACCGGAAATGCAGCAGCATATGGCAGATACTATAACCAGTATTATACCTTCGAAGGAAAATGATGAGCTTAATTTTAGGGAAAAATCAATCTTATAATATTCATTTTATAATAATGTGGTCTATCATTATGGTCCTTTCTTAATCATATCTAAGTTTTATTTCTTAATAAAATATAACAAATACCATATAAAGATACAATGTATAATATACTGATCTGGTATTATTTCTATGTTTGAGGTGGAGAAAAATAAAACACGCAAAAGAAGTGCACCCTCTTTGCCGTTTTCCACAAAAAATGGGAAAGGGACCAAAACATGTACATGTATATTCATATTTTAACTATTGGTGAGCTTATACAGTTATGTGTTTACGTTAAATTAATGTTGTGTTTTTCTGTAACTTTACAGAATGATAAAGCACTCTATAACTACATTGTAGTGTTGATTTATGTGTTGATTTATGTGTCTCTCAGTAACCGCCGTCTTTCAGGTTCCTCTGAATTTCGAAAAAGCCACGTGTTTAAATATCTTCTCACTGGCTTGTCAAAAACACAAAATAGAATAAAGTTCCAAAACCCTTGACCACTGTCTCCGTAACTTTGCATTATAAGCAAAAAATTCAGAAATCTGCTCATGTTATGTTGCTGCAATGTATTTTGATCCGAATACGTTGTTATAAAGAATCGAGCAAAGCCCCAAAGTCTCAGAAGATAAATCACCATCCACACAGCGACAAAATTGACATCCTCATTCCGTAGTTTATCTGTTATTGACTTCAATTTTATTGGTCTGCGGTGTAATTTCTACAAAAATAATACAACAAAATGTTAACAAAGTTGATGAATGCTTTAAAGCAATATTAGAATGTACATGTAACCGTATGTACGTTTTGTACCTGATCTCTGTACAACATTTGTAGTTTTATATTTTGCTATGTACAGTCAAAGTAATCATAACGTGATTTCATTTTTATTTATATGATACATGTATTACACTATATGTATAATATGATATGGCATTATCATAGATATGAAACTGTATGTTATTAAATATTATACGATTACATATGATGTTGGTTGATAAAATATAAAATATGATATCATCAAAAATACATGTACTTCATTTAAAGGCCCATTATGTCTCAGATATGCTGTGCTGTCATTTTTATTTCTCAAAAACTTGTTATAGTTTCCAAAAAATATTTATTTGCCATGTAGATAAACTATCTTTTGCTCAAATGGCAATTGATATAATTATAGTGAGTTAGTATTTTGTATGGCAGTCAAAACACTACTTTATTTACAGTTTGCTACCTTTATGACACAGAACTACATGTTCAGTATTACTTTAACATCTAACTTGCTTTAAAAGCATCATTAAAACATTTTAAAAACACGTTTTCCGAGAATTAAATAATAATGTATTTCAGTGACACTATTTGCCTTTAAACTGAACTCTAGTAGTAATTGTTTTGTGCTTGTTTTGTTGTTGTTGTTGTTGTAATTGTTGTTGTTATTTTTTTCAAAGAAGATCAATTTATAAAATAAACTGTCAACAGAGATTTGTTTAAAGAACTTACAAGATAAAATTTGAGATGAATATACAGGAAGCACGTGAAGAGATAGCAGGCCAGCTGCCAGCCGATATCGGCAATGTACATCCATTTTTCTATTTCACCCTGTGGTAGGTTACTTTTAATACCACACCATACCCCGGTACCGTAGCAGTAATCTTCACCCAGATAGTCCTTGTGTAACAATATCGACACTATTATTACTGTAAAAATGGAGCATGACATGTATTTTAACATGTATTTTTAATGTTCCTATTAAAGTTATTTAATGCCTTAGGTCTCAGGAAGTAATTGAATGTAGGTCAAGGTAGATGATAATACATTAACAGATAAAGATGTAAAATGAAATAGAGAAAACGGTATCCCTAAAGAACGCCCAAAACGACAAAATTGAAAATGTTGCATGCTCGTTTTGATGGAAAGACCCTAGCATTGGCTTAAGCAGAATTCAACATTTAAACATGAAAATGTAAAATTAATTTTGTTTGCAGGTTATAATATGTGCGATGATTATATAACTATTAACAACCGTTTATTCACTCAAAAGGAAGTCTTTGTACAACAAATTTATAAAACATGTATCGCACAAATTACTTAGATTTATCAGCAATACAAAATAAATCTTTAATTTGCAAAGCCGTAAATAAACATAATATAAACATGAAAATAAACGTTTAAAGCTTGCAGTTTTATAAGCTTTACATAGCCTTTATATTTACTCATACTTACAAGGTGTAAACCAGCAAACCACGTGGTATATCACGTGCATGTAATGCGCCTCGGTTTTGTGCGTTTTTATTACAACAGACGACCAGATATGTATTGCTATCACGCTCGTCCATAGAAACGACGCCAAGCTAGAGAAAGTTGTCAAAACACTTTGTCCAATACATATAGCCTCATATTCGGTTGTTTTATTGGCAGTGCAATTTTCTGTTTTTGGAGTTCCACTGTATACACATGAATACCGTATTACCGCGATTAAATGTCCGACAGACACGAGAACGTCCGCTAATGTTAGGTAAACGAGCAATGTCCGAGTAAAGTTACGTATTGCCTGCAATTTGTAGTATGTATAAAATATAACAATTCCTCCAAGAATTGACAAACAACTGCTACTCCCAGTCAAAACCAAATTATATGTTGCTAATGTAACGGTAGTATCAGCCATTTTACATATATATTATTTTATATTTTGCCTAACTGTTTATGCTTTATATGACCACTGTTAACTTTTATATGACAATGAGATAACAGTATAATTATATAACTTCATATCATAGTTATTAAAAGGGGCGTACCTCCGGACGTATGTCATCTTTCCAAAGTATTTTCCATTGTGAGTAATCGGAAATAGATGATTAGAGATAGAAATTTATAACAAATAACAAATAAGTGTTGTATTTATTTTTAATGTAAGTATAACAATAGTTGGAAAGTGAATACTTCGGGGTATAAAAGTGCAGGATTAGATCATGGTTTTTTATAAGTACTATTGCAGTTTTTGAGTTTTCCAAACACATGAAAACAAACTTATCACGGTGTATAAATCATTTAAATCTAATATTTGTAATACAAACAAGAACATAAAACATATATGATATAAATAACGGCAGATAGCTGTAGGTAAATTTGTAAAAATAAAATACGTAAATTATATCAAAATAAGCGGAATAAATCCTTTCTCCAATGAAATAGGGTCGATATATATGAGAATAGTATCTTCTTGAATATAGCATGTACAAATACGGGGATTTTAAACGCTTGATATATAAATTTAATATTTATCCGCTAATCTAGGGACATACAGCTCGGAATTGACCTGTGCTGCATCAAAATAACAACAAAAAGTAAATAACCAGATAATCCTAAAACATCTAAATTATTAGAAAGTAAATTGCCTAAAAATATTACTATTGACGTAGTGTCTACTATACCTACTGCCAAATATGGTAAGCATGATAGAATCGATGTGTGTTGACAAATTGAGGTGTAATGAAAATAATGACCTGAGTAAACTGGATTAAGACTTGTGTCAGATTTTTTTGTAAAAAAAATATGGAGTGCCAACGGAAGATTTTTAGGCAGCATTTTTTTTAAATTTACGTTTCTATGGCTGCATGAATAAGACGGAAAATTGTTGATACCAGAAAAAACTTTGGATATGGATATTTTTTTAAAGTATGATATTTATTTTAAGGATTTGAATGCATCAAATTCAAGTTTATTTTGTAGCATTATGATTCAATATAAATCTAATACAAAAAATAAAATAAAATTTTATATGATTTACATGCGATTATAATTGATTTACAGTGATTCTTATTTTATTTACATCAAAAATTTAAAGTACCAAATATGTTTATTTGCAATTGGTTAGATATTATTGCTTCATACAGTTATATATATGAGCCGCGTCACGACAAAACCAACATAGTGCGTTTGCGACCAGCATGGATCCAGACCAGCCTGCACATCCGCGCAGTCTGATCAGGACCCATGCTGTTCGCTATATCAGTTTCTCTACTTGTTATAGGGTTTGTAAGCGATCGGGTTTGTATACCCATTATGTTGGTTTTGTCATGACACGGCTCATATATAGTTAAGTCACAATTGTATATAGACAGATAGATGGTATTTAAATTTTACTTTTCTTTGAGACTGTTTAAGAGACTCCCTGAGTTTATGAACTCAAATCACACTAGAATGATATTTTTAAGTACCAGCATTGATTTCGATATAAATTCTTTAAATTTTGGTTTTAAAGTGTAAATCTGTTTATAATTATATGTTGTATGAAATTTAGACGCCGACTGAATCACTGAGTGGTTTTTAAAACAAGTCATTTGACTTGAACAAAGCCTGGATGTTACAATAGCAGATATTTTGGATATTGTATGATTGAAACAAGTCTAAGTAGTTCATTTTACATGTTCTTTAACGTTTCCAGAGTTCACTGTGACAACTATTATGAAATCTTAATGCTCTAACCTGACCCACGTGGGTCAAGTTAGGAAACCACCATTTTATTCTTTATAAGGAGAAAAGTTTTGTTCCTGTGACTGCCTAGTGTATTAGTTTTGATGACATTTACAGAATAATGAATGAAAAATACAAAACGAAGAAATGAAACTTTTGCCTGTGTCTCCCTTTAATATACTCAACAAAATAATAAAATGATCAGAAAACAACGGAAACAATATAAAATTTATTTACTTTACCTATACTATATTAAACAATATCCTAAATGCATATTAAACAAGAGTTATTTAATCAAAATATACACAAAATAAAGTGTATTTAAAATTTTTACTTGAGTTAATTCCCCAAAAATTTTAAACCCTTTTTTTATGGGGTTGGTAAATCAAATTCCAAAATTGTCTGAAATTTTGAACCAAAAAATTTTAAAAAAAAAAATTTAAAATTTTTAAAAACGGGCTACCCCCCTCGTGCCCAGAAAAAAACATTGGGGAGTT